>NC_047163.1:17171217-17473935 GCF_009819705.1 Hippoglossus hippoglossus | reverse complement strand
AGGATCTCCTGTTTACTAGACAGGTACTTTGACCAACTAAGCCACAGCACCTCTTTATAGTGGTAAAAATGATGTAACAACACTATATGACAGGACAAATTAGCTGAAATTTATTTAACAAAATCAGAATGGAGAGAAAAAACTACGCTTGACTGGTCAAAAGGCACTACTGGGATTTGAACCCAGGATCTCCTGTTTACTAGACAGGCACTTTCACCAACTAAGCCACAGCACGACTTTATGGTGGTAAAGCTGATGTAATGACACTATATGACAGGACAAACTACCAGAAATGTATTTAACAAAATCAGAATGGAGAGAAAAAACTACGCTTGACTGGGGAAAAGGCACTGCTGGGATTTGAACCCAGGATCTCCTGTTTACTAGACAGGCACTTTGACCAACTAAGCCACAGCACCACTTTATGGTGGTAAAGCTGATGTAATGACACTATATGACAGGACAAACTAGCAGAAATTACATTAACAAGATGGGAAGGGAGAGAATAAACTAAGCTTGACTGGTCAAAAGGTACTGCTGGGATTTGAACCCAGGATTTCCTGTTTACTAGACAGGCACTTTGACCAACTAAGCCACAGCACCGCTTTATATTGGTAAAAATGATGTAACAACACTATATGAGAGGACAAACTAGTATAAATTACATTAATAAGATTGGAAAGGTACATATTTCTTGACTGGGGAAAAGGCACTGCTGGGATTTGAACCCAGGATCTCCAGTTTACTAGACAGGCACTTTGACCAAGTAAGCCACAGCACCACTTTATGGTGGTAAAGCTGATGTAATGACACTATATGACAGGACAAACTAGCAGAAATTATATTAACAAGATAGGAAGGGAGGGAATAAACTAAGCTTGACTGATTAAAAGGCACTGCTGGGATTTGAACCCAGGATCTCCTGTTTACAAGACAGGCACTTTCACCAACTAAGCCACAGCGCCTGTTTTGGGTGGCAAAAGTGACGTAACAACACTATATGAGAGGACAAACTAGTAGAAATTACATTAATAAGATTGGAAAGGTACATATTTCTTGACTGGTCAAAAGGCACTGCTGGGATTTGAACCCAGGATCTCCTGTTTACTAGACAGGCAATTTCACCAATTAAGCCACAGCACCTCTTTATAGTGGTAAAAATGATGTAACAACACTATATGACAGGACAAATTAGCTGAAATTTATTCAACAAAATCAGAATGGAGAGAAAAACCTACGCTTGACTGGTCAAAAGGCACTGCTGGGATTTGAACCCAGGATCTCCTTTTTACTAGACAGGCACTTTGACCAACTAAGCCACAGCACCTCTTTATAGTGGTAAAAATGATGTAACAACACTATATGACAGGACAAATTAGCAGAAATTTATTTTAAAAAATCAGAATGGAGAGAAAAAGCTACACTTGACTGGGGAAAAAACACTTCTGGGATTTGAACCCAGGATCTTCTGTTTACTAGACAGGCACTTTGACCAACTAAGCCACAGCATGACTTTATGGTGGTAAAGCTGATGTAATGACACTATATGACAGGACAAACTACCAGAAATTACATTAACAAGATGGGAAGGGAGAGAATAAACTAAGCTTGACTGGTCAAAAGGTACTGCTGGGATTTGAACCCAGGATCTCCTGTTTACTAGACAGGCACTTTGACCAACTAAGCCACAGCACCTATTTATAGTGGTAAAAATGATGTAACAACACTATATGACAAGACAAATTAGCAGAAATTTATTTAAAAAAATCAGAATGGAGAGAAAAAGCTACACTTGACTGGGGAAAAGACACTTCTGGGATTTGAACCCAGGATCTTCTGTTTACTAGACAGGCACTTTGACCAACTAAGCCACAGCACGACTTTATGGTGGTAAAGCTGATGTAATGACACTATATGACAGGACAAACTACCAGAAATTACATTAACAAGATGGGAAGGTAGAGAATAAATTAAGCTTGACTGGTCAAAAGGTACTGCTGGGATTTGAACCCAGGATCTCCTGTTTACTAGACAGGCACTTTGACCAACTAAGCCACAGCACCTATTTATAGTGGTAAAAATGATGTAACAACACTATATGACAGGACAAATTAGCAGAAATGTATTTAACAAAATCAGAATGGAGAGAAAAAACTACGCTTGACTGGGGAAAAGGCACTGCTGGGATTTGAACCCAGGATCTCCTGTTTACTAGACAAGCACTTTGACCAACTAAGCCACAGCACCACTTTATGGTGATAAATCTGATGTAATGACATTATATGACAGGACAAAGTAGCAGAAATTATATTAACAAGATGGGAAGGGAGGGAATAAACTAAGCTTGACTGATTAAAAGGCACTGCTGGGATTTGAACCCAGGATCTCCTGTTTACAAGACAGGCACTTTCACCAACTAAGCCACAGCGCCTGTTTTGGGTGGCAAAAGCGACGTAACAACACTATATGAGAGGACAAACTAGTAGAAATTACATTAATAAGATTGGAAAGGTACATATTTCTTGACTGGTCAAAAGGCACTGCTGGGATTTGAACCCAGGATCTCCTGTTTACTAGACAGGCAATTTCACCAACTAAGCCACAGCACCTCTTGATAGTGGTAAAAATGATGTAACAACACTATATGACAGGACAAATTAGCTGAAATTTATTTAACAAAATCAGAATGGAGAGAAAAAACTACGCTTGACTGGTCAAAAGGCACTGTTGGGATTTGAACGCAGGATCTCCTGTTTACTAGACAGGCACTTTCACCAACTAAGCCATAGCACCTCTTTATAGTGGTAAAGCTGATGTAATGACACTATATGACAGGACAAACTACCAGAAATTACATTAACAAGATGGGAAGGGAGAGAATAAACTAAGCTTGACTGGTCAAAAGGTACTGCTGGGATTTGAACCCAGGATCTCCTGTTTACTAGACAGGCACTTTGACCAACTAAGCCACAGCACCGCTTTATAGTGGTAAAAATGATGTAACAACACTATATGAGAGGACAAACTAGTAGAAATTACATTAATAAGATTGGAAAGGTACATATTTCTTGACTGGGGAAAAGGCACTGCTGGGATTTGAACCCAGGATCTCCTGTTTACTAGACAGGCACTTTGACCAACTAAGCCACAGCACCACTTTATGGTGGTAAAGCTGATGTAACAACACTATATGACAGGACAAATTAGTAGAAATTACATTAATAAGATTGGAAAGGTACATTTTTCTTGACTGGTCAAAAGGCACTGCTGGGATTTGAACCCAGGATCTCCTGTTTACTAGACAGGCAATTTCACCAACTAAGCCACAGCACCTCTTTATAGTGGTAAAAATGATGTAACAACACTATATGACAGGACAAATTAGCTGAAATTTATTCAACAAAATCAGAATGGAGAGAAAAACCTACGCTTGACTGGTCAAAAGGCACTGCTGGGATTTGAACCCAGGATCTCCTGTTTACTAGACAGGCACTTTGACCAACTAAGCCACAGCACCTCTTTGTAGTGGTAAAAATGATGTAACAACACTATATGACAGGACAAATTAGCAGAAATTTATTTTAAAAAATCAGAATGGAGAGAAAAAGCTACACTTGACTGGGGAAAAGACACTTCTGGGATTTGAACCCAGGATCTTCTGTTTACTAGACAGGCACTTTGACCAACTAAGCCACAGCACGACTTTATGGTGGTAAAGCTGATGTAATGACACTATATGACAGGACAAACTACCAGAAATTACATTAACAAGATGGGAAGGTAGAGAATAAACTAAGCTTGACTGAGGAAAAGGCACTGCTGGGATTTGAACCCAGGATCTCCTGTTTACTAGACAGGCACTTTGACCAACTAAGCCACAGCACCACTTTATGGTGGTAAATCTGATGTAATGACACTATATGACAGGACAAACTAGCAGAAGTTATATTAACAAGATGGGAAGGGAGGGAATAAACTAAGCTTGACTGATTAAAAGGCACTACTGGGATTTGAACCCAGGATCTCCTGTTTACAAGACAGGCACTTTCACCAACTAAGCCACAGCGCCTGTTTTGGGTGGCAAAAGCGACGTAACAACACTATATGAGGGGACAAACTAGTAGAAATTACATTAATAAGATTGGAAAGGTACATATTTCTTGACTGGTCAAAAGGCACTGCTGGGATTTGAACCCAGGATCTCCTGTTTACTAGACAGGCAATTTCACCAACTAAGCCACAGCACCTCTTTATAGTGGTAAAAATGATGTAACAACACTATATGACAGGACAAATTAGCTGAAATTTATTTAACAAAATCAGAATGGAGAGAAAAAACTACGCTTGACTGGTCAAAAGGCACTACTGGGATTTGAACCCAGGATCTCCTGTTTACTAGACAGGCACTTTCACCAACTAAGCCACAGCACGACTTTATGGTGGTAAAGCTGATGTAATGACACTATATGACAGGACAAACTACCAGAAATGTATTTAACAAAATCAGAATGGAGAGAAAAAACTACGCTTGACTGGGGAAAAGGCACTGCTGGGATTTGAACCCAGGATCTCCTGTTTACTAGACAGGCACTTTGACCAACTAAGCCACAGCACCACTTTATGGTGGTAAAGCTGATGTAATGACACTATATGACAGGACAAACTAGCAGAAATTACATTAACAAGATGGGAAGGGAGAGAATAAACTAAGCTTGACTGGTCAAAAGGTACTGCTGGGATTTGAACCCAGGATTTCCTGTTTACTAGACAGGCACTTTGACCAACTAAGCCACAGCACCGCTTTATATTGGTAAAAATGATGTAACAACACTATATGAGAGGACAAACTAGTATAAATTACATTAATAAGATTGGAAAGGTACATATTTCTTGACTGGGGAAAAGGCACTGCTGGGATTTGAACCCAGGATCTCCAGTTTACTAGACAGGCACTTTGACCAAGTAAGCCACAGCACCACTTTATGGTGGTAAAGCTGATGTAATGACACTATATGACAGGACAAACTAGCAGAAATTATATTAACAAGATAGGAAGGGAGGGAATAAACTAAGCTTGACTGATTAAAAGGCACTGCTGGGATTTGAACCCAGGATCTCCTGTTTACAAGACAGGCACTTTCACCAACTAAGCCACAGCGCCTGTTTTGGGTGGCAAAAGTGACGTAACAACACTATATGAGAGGACAAACTAGTAGAAATTACATTAATAAGATTGGAAAGGTACATATTTCTTGACTGGTCAAAAGGCACTGCTGGGATTTGAACCCAGGATCTCCTGTTTACTAGACAGGCAATTTCACCAATTAAGCCACAGCACCTCTTTATAGTGGTAAAAATGATGTAACAACACTATATGACAGGACAAATTAGCTGAAATTTATTCAACAAAATCAGAATGGAGAGAAAAACCTACGCTTGACTGGTCAAAAGGCACTGCTGGGATTTGAACCCAGGATCTCCTTTTTACTAGACAGGCACTTTGACCAACTAAGCCACAGCACCTCTTTATAGTGGTAAAAATGATGTAACAACACTATATGACAGGACAAATTAGCAGAAATTTATTTTAAAAAATCAGAATGGAGAGAAAAAGCTACACTTGACTGGGGAAAAAACACTTCTGGGATTTGAACCCAGGATCTTCTGTTTACTAGACAGGCACTTTGACCAACTAAGCCACAGCATGACTTTATGGTGGTAAAGCTGATGTAATGACACTATATGACAGGACAAACTACCAGAAATTACATTCACAAGATGGGAAGGGAGAGAATAAACTAAGCTTGACTGGTCAAAAGGTACTGCTGGGATTTGAACCCAGGATCTCCTGTTTACTAGACAGGCACTTTGACCAACTAAGCCACAGCACCTCTTTATAGTGGTAAAAATGATGTAACAACACTATATGACAAGACAAATTAGCAGAAATTTATTTAAAAAAATCAGAATGGAGAGAAAAAGCTACACTTGACTGGGGAAAAGACACTTCTGGGATTTGAACCCAGGATCTTCTGTTTACTAGACAGGCACTTTGACCAACTAAGCCACAGCACGACTTTATGGTGGTAAAGCTGATGTAATGACACTATATGACAGGACAAACTACCAGAAATTACATTAACAAGATGGGAAGGTAGAGAATAAATTAAGCTTGACTGGTCAAAAGGTACTGCTGGGATTTGAACCCAGGATCTCCTGTTTACTAGACAGGCACTTTGACCAACTAAGCCACAGCACCTATTTATAGTGGTAAAAATGATGTAACAACACTATATGACAGGACAAATTAGCAGAAATGTATTTAACAAAATCAGAATGGAGAGAAAAAACTACGCTTGACTGGGGAAAAGGCACTGCTGGGATTTGAACCCAGGATCTCCTGTTTACTAGACAAGCACTTTGACCAACTAAGCCACAGCACCACTTTATGGTGATAAATCTGATGTAATGACACTATATGACAGGACAAAGTAGCAGAAATTATATTAACAAGATGGGAAGGGAGGGAATAAACTAAGCTTGACTGATTAAAAGGCACTGCTGGGATTTGAACCCAGGATCTCCTGTTTACAAGACAGGCACTTTCACCAACTAAGCCACAGCGCCTGTTTTGGGTGGCAAAAGCGACGTAACAACACTATATGAGAGGACAAACTAGTAGAAATTACATTAATAAGATTGGAAAGGTACATATTTCTTGACTGGTCAAAAGGCACTGCTGGGATTTGAACCCAGGATCTCCTGTTTACTAGACAGGCAATTTCACCAACTAAGCCACAGCACCTCTTTATAGTGGTAAAAATGATGTAACAACACTATATGACAGGACAAATTAGCTGAAATTTATTTAACAAAATCAGAATGGAGAGAAAAAACTACGCTTGACTGGTCAAAAGGCACTGTTGGGATTTGAACCCAGGATCTCCTGTTTACTAGACAGGCACTTTCACCAACTAAGCCATAGCACCTCTTTATAGTGGTAAAGCTGATGTAATGACACTATATGACAGGACAAACTACCAGAAATTACATTAACAAGATGGGAAGGGAGAGAATAAACTAAGCTTGACTGGTCAAAAGGTACTGCTGGGATTTGAACCCAGGATCTCCTGTTTACTAGACAGGCACTTTGACCAACTAAGCCACAGCACCGCTTTATAGTGGTAAAAATGATGTAACAACACTATATGAGAGGACAAACTAGTAGAAATTACATTAATAAGATTGGAAAGGTACATATTTCTTGACTGGGGAAAAGGCACTGCTGGGATTTGAACCCAGGATCTCCTGTTTACTAGACAGGCACTTTGACCAACTAAGCCACAGCACCACTTTATGGTGGTAAAGCTGATGTAATGACACTATATGACAGGACAAACTAGCAGAAATTATATTAACAAGATAGGAAGGGAGGGAATAAACTAAGCTTGACTGATTAAAAGGCACTGCTGGGATTTGAACCCAGGATCTCCTGTTTACAAGACAGGCACTTTCACCAACTAAGCCACAGCGCCTGTTTTGGGTGGCAAAAGTGACGTAACAACACTATATGAGAGGACAAACTAGTAGAAATTACATTAATAAGATTGGAAAGGTACATTTTTCTTGACTGGTCAAAAGGCACTGCTGGGATTTGAACCCAGGATCTCCTGTTTACTAGACAGGCAATTTCACCAACTAAGCCACAGCACCTCTTTATAGTGGTAAAAATGATGTAACAACACTATATGACAGGACAAATTAGCTGAAATTTATTCAACAAAATCAGAATGGAGAGAAAAACCTACGCTTGACTGGTCAAAAGGCACTGCTGGGATTTGAACCCAGGATCTCCTGTTTACTAGACAGGCACTTTGACCAACTAAGCCACAGCACCTCTTTATAGTGGTAAAAATGATGTAACAACACTATATGACAGGACAAATTAGCAGAAATCTATTTTAAAAAATCAGAATGGAGAGAAAAAGCTACACTTGACTGGGGAAAAGACACTTCTGGGATTTGAACCCAGGATCTTCTGTTTACTAGACAGGCACTTTGACCAACTAAGCCACAGCACGACTTTATGGTGGTAAAGCTGATGTAATGACACTATATGACAGGACAAACTACCAGAAATTACATTAACAAGATGGGAAGGGAGAGAATAAACTAAGCTTGACTGGGGAAAAGGCACTGCTGGGATTTGAACCCAGGATCTCCTGTTTACTAGACAGGCACTTTGACCAACTAAGCCACAGCACCACTTTATGGTGGTAAATCTGATGTAATGACACTATATGACAGGACAAACTAGCAGAAATTATATTAACAAGATGGGAAGGGAGGGAATAAACTAAGCTTGACTGATTAAAAGGTACTACTGGGATTTGAACCCAAGATCTCCTGTTTACAAGACAGGCACTTTCACCAACTAAGCCACAGCGCCTGTTTTGGGTGGCAAAAGCGACATAACAACACTATATGAGGGGACAAACTAGTAGAAATTACATTAATAAGATTGGAAAGGTACATATTTCTTGACTGGTCAAAAGGCACTGCTGGGATTTGAACCCAGGATCTCCTGTTTACTAGACAGGCAATTTCACCAACTAAGCCACAGCACCTCTTTATAGTGGTAAAAATGATGTAACAACACTATATGACAGGACAAATTAGCTGAAATTTATTTAACAAAATCAGAATGGAGAGAAAAAACTACGCTTGACTGGTCAAAAGGCACTGCTGGGATTTGAACCCAGGATCTCCTGTTTACTAGACAGGCACTTTCACCAACTAAGCCACAGCACGACTTTATGGTGGTAAAGCTGATGTAATGACACTATATGACAGGACAAACTACCAGAAATGTATTTAACAAAATCAGAATGGAGAGAAAAAACTACGCTTGACTGGGGAAAAGGCACTGCTGGGATTTGAACCCAGGATCTCCTGTTTACTAGACAGGCACTTTGACCAACTAAGCCACAGCACCACTTTATGGTGGTAAAGCTGATGTAATGACACTATATGACAGGACAAACTAGCAGAAATTACATTAACAAGATGGGAAGGGAGAGAATAAACTAAGCTTGACTGGTCAAAAGGCACTGCTGGGATTTGAACCCAGGATCTCATGTTTACTAGACAGGCACTTTGACCAACTAAGCCACAGCACCGCTTTATAGTGTTAAAAATGATGTAACAACACTATATGAGAGGACAAACTAGTAGAAATTACATTAATAAGATTGGAAAGGTACATATTTCTTGACTGGGGAAAAGGCACTGCTGGGATTTGAACCCAGGATCTCCTGTTTACTAGACAGGCACTTTGACCAACTAAGCCACAGCACCACTTTATGGTGGTAAAGCTGATGTAATGACACTATATGACAGGACAAACTAGCAGAAATTATATTAACAAGATAGGAAGGGAGGGAATAAACTAAGCTTGACTGATTAAAAGGCACTGCTGGGATTTGAACCCAGGATCTCCTGTTTACAAGACAGGCACTTTCACCAACTAAGCCACAGCGCCTGTTTTGGGTGGCAAAAGTGACGTAACAACACTATATGAGAGGACAAACTAGTAGAAATTACATTAATAAGATTGGAAAGGTACATATTTCTTGACTGGTCAAAAGGCACTGCTGGGATTTGAACCCAGGATCTCCTGTTTACTAGACAGGCAATTTCACCAACTAAGCCACAGCACCTCTTTATAGTGGTAAAAATGATGTAACAACACTATATGACAGGACAAATTAGCTGAAATTTATTCAACAAAATCAGAATGGAGAGAAAAACCTACGCTTGACTGGTCAAAAGGCACTGCTGGGATTTGAACCCAGGATCTCCTGTTTACTAGACAGGCACTTTGACCAACTAAGCCACAGCACCTCTTTATAGTGGTAAAAATGATGTAACAACACTATATAACAGGACAAATTAGCAGAAATTTATTTTAAAAAATCAGAATGGAGAGAAAAAGCTACACTTGACTGGGGAAAAAACACTTCTGGGATTTGAACCCAGGATCTTCTGTTTACTAGACAGGCACTTTGACCAACTAAGCCACAGCACGACTTTATGGTGGTAAAGCTGATGTAATGACACTATATGACAGGACAAACTACCAGAAATTACATTAACAAGATGGGAAGGGAGAGAATAAACTAAGCTTGACTGGTCAAAAGGTACTGCTGGGATTTGAACCCAGGATCTCCTGTTTACTAGACAGGCACTTTGACCAACTAAGCCACAGCACCTCTTTATAGTGGTAAAAATGATGTAACAACACTATATGACAGGACAAATTAGCAGAAATGTATTTAACAAAATAAGAATGGAGAGAAAAAACTACACTTGACTGGGGAAAAGGCACTGCTGGGATTTGAACCCAGGATCTCCTGTTTACTAGACAGGCACTTTGACCAACTAAGCCACAGCACCACTTTATGGTGGTAAATCTGATGTAATGACACTATATGACAGGACAAACTAGCAGAAATTATATTAACAAGATGGGAAGGGAGGGAATAAACTAAGCTTGACTGATTAAATGGCACTACTGGGATTTGAACCCAGGATCTCCTGTTTACAAGACAGGCACTTTCACCAACTAAGCCACAGCGCCTGTTTTGGGTAGCAAAAGCGACGTAACAACACTATATGAGGGGACAAACTAGTAGAAATTACATTAATAAGATTGGAAAGGTACATATTTCTTGACTGGTCAAAAGGCACTGCTGGGATTTGAACCCAGGATCTCCTGTTTACTAGACAGACAATTTCACCAACTAAGCCACAGCACCTCTTTATAGTGGTAAAAATGATGTAACAACACTATATGACAGGACAAATTAGCTGAAATTTATTTAACAAAATCAGAATGGAGAGAAAAAACTACGCTTGACTGGTCAAAAGGCACTGCTGGGATTTGAACCCAGGATCTCCTGTTTACTAGACAGGCACTTTCACCAACTAAGCCACAGCACGACTTTATGGTGGTAAAGCTGATGTAATGACACTATATGACAGGACAAACTACCAGAAATGTATTTAACAAAATCAGAATGGAGAGAAAAAACTACGCTTGACTGGGGAAAAGGCACTGCTGGGATTTGAACCCAGGATCTCCTGTTTACTAGACAGGCACTTTGACCAACTAAGCCACAGTACCACTTTATGGTGGTAAAGCTGATGTAATGACACTATATGACAGGACAAACTAGCAGAAATTACATTAACAAGATGGGAAGGGAGAGAATAAACTAAGCTTGACTGGTCAAAAGGCACTGCTGGGATTTGAACCCAGGATCTCCTGTTTACTAGACAGGCACTTTGACCAACTAAGCCACAGCACCGCTTTATAGTGGTAAAAATGATGTAACAACACTATATGAGAGGACAAACTAGTAGAAATTACATTAATAAGATTGGAAAGGTACATTTTTCTTGACTGGTCAAAAGGCACTGCTGGGATTTGAACCCAGGATCTCCTGTTTACTAGACAGGCAATTTCACCAACTAAGCCACAGCACCTCTTTATAGTGGTAAAAATGATGTAACAACACTATATGACAGGACAAATTAGCTGAAATTTATTCAACAAAATCAGAATGGAGAGAAAAACCTACGCTTGACTGGTCAAAAGGCACTGCTGGGATTTGAACCCAGGATCTCCTGTTTACTAGACAGGCACTTTGACCAACTAAGCCACAGCACCTCTTTATAGTGGTAAAAATGATGTAACAACACTATATGACAGGACAAATTAGCAGAAATTTATTTTAAAAAATCAGAATGGAGAGAAAAAGCTACACTTGACTGGGGAAAACACACTTCTGGGATTTGAACCCAGGATCTTCTGTTTACTAGACAGGCACTTTGACCAACTAAGCCACAGCACGACTTTATGGTGGTAAAGCTGATGTAATGACACTATATGACAGGACAAACTACCAGAAATTACATTAACAAGATGGGAAGGGAGAGAATAAACTAAGCTTGATTGGGGAAAAGGCACTGCTGGGATTTGAACCCAGGATCTCCTGTTTACTAAACAGGCACTTTGACCAACTAAGCCACAGCACCACTTTATGGTGGTAAATCTGATGTAATGACACTATATGACAGGACAAACTAGCAGAAATTATATTAACAAGATGGGAAGGGAGGGAATAAACTAAGCTTGACTGATTAAAAGGCACTACTGGGATTTGAACCCAGGATCTCCTGTTTACAAGACAGGCACTTTCACCAACTAAGCCACAGCGCCTGTTTTGGGTGGCAAAAGCGACGTAACAACACTATATGAGGGGACAAACTAGTAGAAATTACATTAATAAGATTGGAAAGGTACATATTTCTTGACTGGTCAAAAGGCACTGCTGGGATTTGAACCCAGGATCTCCTGTTTACTAGACAGGCACTTTCACCAACTAAGCCACAGCACGACTTTATGGTGGTAAAGCTGATGTAATGACACTATATGACAGGACAAACTACCAGAAATGTATTTAACAAAATCAGAATGGAGAGAAAAAACTAGGCTTGACTGGGGAAAAGGCACTGCTGGGATTTGAACCCAGGATCTCCTGTTTACTAGACAGGCACTTTGACCAACTAAGCCACAGCACCACTTTATGGTGGTAAAGCTGATGTAATGACACTATATGACAGGACAAACTAGCAGAAATTACATTAACAAGATGGGAAGGGAGAGAATAAACTAAGCTTGACTGATCAAAAGGCACTGCTGGGATTTGAACCCAGGATCTCCTGTTTACTAGACAGGCACTTTGACCAACTAAGCCACAGCACCGCTTTATAGTGGTAAAAATGATGTAACAACACTATATGAGAGGACAAACTAGTAGAAATTACATTAATAAGATTGGAAAGGTACATATTTCTTGACTGGGGAAAAGGCACTGCTGGGATTTGAACCCAGGATCTCCTGTTTACTAGACAGGCACTTTGACCAACTAAGCCACAGCACCACTTTATGGTGGTAAAGCTGATGTAATGACACTATATGACAGGACAAACTAGCAGAAATTATATTAACAAGATAGGAAGGGAGGGAATAAACTAAGCTTGACTGATTAAAAGGCACTGCTGGGATTTGAACCCAGGATCTCCTGTTTACAAGACAGGCACTTTCACCAACTAAGCCACAGCGCCTGTTTTGGGTGGCAAAAGCGACGTAACAACACTATATGAGAGGACAAACTAGTAGAAATTACATTAATAAGATTGGAAAGGTACATATTTCTTGACTGGTCAAAAGGCACTGCTGGGATTTGAACCCAGGATCTCCTGTTTACTAGACAGGCAATTTCACCAACTAAGTCACAGCACCTCTTTATAGTGGTAAAAATGATGTAACAACACTATATGACAGGACAAATTAGCTGAAATTTATTCAACAAAATCAGAATGGAGAGAAAAAACTACGCTTGACTGGTCAAAAGGCACTGCTGGGATTTGAACCCAGGATCTCCTGTTTACTAGACAGGCACTTTGACCAACTAAGCCACAGCACCTCTTTATAGTGGTAAAAATGATGTAACAACACTATATGACAGGACAAATTAGCAGAAATTTATTTTAAAAAATCAGAATGGAGAGAAAAAGCTACACTTGACTGGGGAAAAAACACTTCTGGGATTTGAACCCAGGATCTTCTGTTTACTAGACAGGCACTTTGACCAACTAAGCCACAGCACGACTTTATGGTGGTAAAGCTGATGTAATGACACTATATGACAGGACAAACTACCAGAAATTACATTAACAAGATGGGAAGGGAGAGAATAAACTAAGCTTGACTGGTCAAAAGGTACTGCTGGGATTTGAACCCAGGATCTCCTGTTTACTAGACAGGCACTTTGACCAACTAAGCCACAGCACCTCTTTATAGTGGTAAAAATGATGTAACAACACTATATGACAGGACAAATTAGCAGAAATGTATTTAACAAAATCAGAATGGAGAGAAAAAACTACGCTTGACTGGGGAAAAGGCACTGCTGGGATTTGAACCCAGTATCTCCTGTTTACTAGACAGGCACTTTGACCAACTAAGCCACAGCACCACTTTATGGTGGTAAATCTGATGTAATGACACTATATGACAGGACAAACTAGCAGAAATTATATTAACATGATGGGAATGGAGGGAATAAACTAAGCTTGACTGATTAAAAGGCACTACTGGGATTTGAACCCAGGATCTCCTGTTTACAAGACAGGCACTTTCACCAACTAAGCCACAGCGCCTGTTTTGGGTGGCAAAAGCGACGTAACAACACTATATGAGGGGACAAACTAGTAGAAATTACATTAATAAGATTGGAAAGGTACATATTTCTTGACTGGTCAAAAGGCACTGCTGGGATTTGAACCCAGGATCTCCTGTTTACTAGACAGGCAATTTCACCAACTAAGCCACAGCACCTCTTTATAGTGGTAAAAATGATGTAACAACACTATATGACAGGACAAATTAGCTGAAATTTATTTAACAAAATCAGAATGGAGAGAAAAAACTACGCTTGACTGGTCAAAAGGCACTGCTGGGATTTGAACCCAGGATCTCCTGTTTACTAGACAGGCACTTTCACCAACTAAGCCACAGCACGACTTTATGGTGGTAAAGCTGATGTAATGACACTATATGACAGGACAAACTACCAGAAATGTATTTAACAAAATCAGAATGGAGAGAAAAAACTACGCTTGACTGGGGAAAAGGCACTGCTGGGATTTGAACCCAGGATCTCCTGTTTACTAGACAGGCACTTTGACCAACTAAGCCACAGCACCACTTTATGGTGGTAAAGCTGATGTAATGACACTATATGACAGGACAAACTAGCAGAAATTACATTAACAAGATGGGAAGGGAGAGAATAAACTAAGCTTGACTGGTCAAAAGGCACTGCTGGGATTTGAACCCAGGATCTCCTGTTTACTAGACAGGCACTTTGACCAACTAAGCCACAGCACCGCTTTATAGTGGTAAAAATGATGTAACAACACTATATGAGAGGACAAACTAGTAGAAATTACATTAATAAGATTGGAAAGGTACATATTTCTTGACTGGTCAAAAGGCACTGCTGGGATTTGAACCCAGGATCTCCTGTTTACTAGACAGGCACTTTGACCAACTAAGCCACAGCACCTCTTTATAGTGGTAAAAATGATGTAACAACACTATATGACAGGACAAATTAGCAGAAATGTATTTAATAAAATCAGAATGGAGAGAAAAAACTACGCTTGACTGGGGAAAAGGCACTGCTGGGATTTGAACCCAGGATCTCCTGTTTACTAGACAGGCACTTTGACCAACTAAGCCACAGCACCACTTTATGGTGGTAAATCTGATGTAATGACACTATATGACAGGACAAACTAGCAGAAATTATATTAACAAGATGGGAAGGGAGGGAATAAACTAAGCTTGACTGATTAAAAGGCACTACTGGGATTTGAACCCAGGATCTCCTGTTTACAAGACAGGCACTTTGACCAACTAAGCCACAGCACCTCTTTATAGTCGTAAAAATGATGTAACAACACTATATGACAGGACAAATTAGCAGAAATTTATTTTAAAAAATCAGAATGGAGAGAAAAAGCTACACTTGACTGGGGAAAAGACACTTCTGAGATTTGAACCCAGGATCTTCTGTTTACTAGACAGGCACTTTGACCAACTAAGCCACAGCACGACTTTATGGTGGTAAAGCTGATGTAATGACACTATATGACAGGACAAACTACCAGAAATTACATTAACAAGATGGGAAGGGAGAGAATAAACTAAGCTTGACTGGTCAAAAGGCACTGCTGGGATTTGAACCCAGGATCTCCTGTTTACTAGACAGGCACTTTGACCAACTAAGCCACAGCACCTATTTATAGTGGTAAAAATGATGTAACAACACTATATGACAGGACAAACTACCAGAAATTTATTTTAAAAAATCAGAATGGAGAGAAAAAACTATGCTTGACTGGAGAAAAGGCACTTCTGGGATTTGAACCCAGAATCTCCTGTTTACTAGACAGGCACTTTGACCAACTAAGCCACAAAACCAATTTATGGTGGTAAATCTGATGTAATGACACTATATGACAGGACAAACTAGCAGAAATTATATTAACAAGATGGGAAGGGAGGGAATAAACTAAGCTTGACTGATTAAAAGGCACTGCTGGGATTTGAACCCAGGATCTCCTGTTTACAAGACAGGCACTTTCACCAACTAAGCCACAGCGCCTGTTTTGGGTGGCAAAAGCGACGTAACAACACTATATGAGAGGACAAACTAGTAGAAATTACATTAATAAGATTGGAAAGGTACATATTTGTTGACTGGTCAAAAGGCACTGCTGGGATTTGAACCCAGGATCTCCTGTTTACTAGACAGGCAATTTCACCAACTAAGCCACAGCACCTCTTTATAGTGGTAAAAATGATGTAACAACACTATATGACAGGACAAATTAGCTGAAATTTATTTAACAAAATCAGAATGGAGAGAAAAAACTACGCTTGACTGGTCAAAAGGCACTGCTGGGATTTGAACCCAGGACCTCCTGTTTACTAGACAGGCACTTTCACCAACTAAGCCACAGCACCTCTTTATAGTGGTAAAGCTGATGTAATGACACTATATGACAGGACAAACTACCAGAAATTACATTAACAAGATGGGAAGGGAGAGAATAAACTAAGCTTGACTGGTCAAAAGGCACTGCTGGGATTTGAACCTAGGATCTCCTGTTTACTAGACAGGCACTTTGACCAACTAAGCCACAGCACCGCTTTATAGTGGTAAAAATGATGTAACAACACTATATGACAGGACAAACTACCAGAAATTTATTTTAAAAAATCAGAATGGAGAGAAAAAACTATGCTTGACTGGAGAAAAGGCACTTCTGGGATTTGAACCCAGAATCTCCTGTTTACTAGACAGGCACTTTGACCAACTAAGCCACAGCACCACTTTATGGTGGTAAAGCTGATGTAATGACACTATATGACAGTACAAACTAGCAGAAATTATATTAACAAGATGGGAAGGGAGGGAATAAACTAAGCTTGACTGATTAAAAGGCACTGCTGGGATTTGAACCCAGGATCTCCTGTTTACAAGACAGGCACTTTCACCAACTAAGCCACAGCACCTCTTTATAGTGGTAAAAATGATGTAACAACACTATATGACAGGACAAATTAGCAGAAATGTATTTAACAAAATCAGAATGGAGAGAAAAAACTACGCTTGACTGAGGAAAAGGTACTGCTGGGATTTGAACCCAGGATCTCCTGTTTACTAGACAGGCACTTTGACCAACTAAGCCACAGCACCACTTTATGGTGGTAAAGCTGATGTAATGACACTATATGACAGGACAAACTAGCAGAAATTATATTAACAAGATGGGAAGGGAGGGAATAAACTAAGCTTGACTGATTAAAAGGCACTGCTGGGATTTGAACCCAGGATCTCCTGTTTACAAGACAGGCACTTTCACCAACTAAGCCACAGCGCCTGTTTTGGGTGGCAAAAGCGACGTAACAACACTATATGAGAGGACAAACTAGTAGAAATTACATTAATAAGATTGGAAAGGTACATATTTCTTGACTGGTCAAAAGGCACTGCTGGGATTTGAACCCAGGATCTCCTTTTTACTAGACAGGCAATTTCACCAACTAAGCCACAGCACCTCTTTATAGTGGTAAAAATGATGTAACAACACTATATGACAGGACAAATTAGCTGAAATTTATTTAACAAAATCAGAATGGAGAGAAAAAACTACGCTTGACTGGTCAAAAGGCACTGCTGGGATTTGAACCCAGGATCTCCTGTTTACTAGACAGGCACTTTGACCAACTAAGCCACAGCACGACTTTATGGTGGTAAAGCTGATGTAATGACACTATATGACAGGACAAACTAGCAGAAATTATATTAACAAGATGGGAAGGGAGGGAATAAACTAAGCTTGACTGATTAAAAGGCACTGCTGGGATTTGAACCCAGGATCTCCTGTTTACAAGACAGGCACTTTCACCAACTAAGCCACAGCACCTCTTTATAGTGGTAAAAACGATGTAACAACACTATATGACAGGACAAATTAGCAGAAATGTATTTAACAAAATCAGAATGGAGAGAAAAAACTACGCTTGACTGGGGAAAAGGTACTGCTGGGATTTGAACCCAGGATCTCCTGTTTACTAGACAGGCACTTTGACCAACTAAGCCACAGCACCACTTTATGGTGGTAAAGCTGATGTAATGACACTATATGACAGGACAAACTAGCAGAAATTATATTAACAAGATGGGAAGGGAGGGAATAAATTAAGCTTGACTGATTAAAAGGCACTGGTGGGATTTGAACCCAGGATCTCCTGTTTACAAGACAGGCACTTTCACCAACTAAGCCACAGCGCCTGTTTTGGGTGGCAAAAGCGACGTAACAACACTATATGAGAGGACAAACTAGTAGAAATTACATTAATAAGATTGGAAAGGTACATATTTCTTGACTGGTCAAAAGGCACTGCTGGGATTTGAACCCAGGATCTCCTTTTTACTAGACAGGCAATTTCACCAACTAAGCCACAGCACCTCTTTATAGTGGTAAAAATGATGTAACAACACTATATGACAGGACAAATTAGCAGAAATTTATTTAACAAAATCAGAATGGAGAGAAAAAACTACGCTTGACTGGGGAAAAGGTACTGCTGGGATTTGAACCCAGGATCTCCTGTTTACTAGACAGGCACTTTGACCAACTAAGCCACAGCACCACTTTATGGTGGTAAAGCTGATGTAATGACACTATATGACAGGACAAACTAGCAGAAATTATATTAACAAGATGGGAAGGGAGGGAATAAACTAAGCTTGACTGATTAAAAGGCACTGCTGGGATTTGAACCCAGGATCTCCTGTTGACTAAACAGGCACTTTCACCCACTAAGCCACAGCGCCTGTTCTGGGTGGAAAAAGCGACGTAACAACACTATATGAGAGGACAAACTAGCAGAAATTACATTAAGAAGATGGGAAGGGAGAGAATAAACTAAGCTTGACTGATTAAAAGGCACTGCTGGGATTTGAACCCAGGATCTCCTGTTTACAAGACAGGCACTTTCACCAACTAAGTCACAGCGCCTGTTTTGGGTGACAAAAGTGACTGGCAACACTATATGACTGGACAAACTAGCAGAAATTTGATTAACAAAATCAGAAGGGAGAGAAAAAAACTATGCTTGACTGGGGAAAAGGTACTTCCGGGATTTGAACCCAGGATCTCCCATTACTAGACAGGCACTTTGACCAACTAAGCCACAGCGCCACTTTATTGTGGTAAAAATGATGTAACAAAACTATATGACAGGACAAACTAGCAGAAATTTGATTAACAAAATCAGAATGGAGAGAAAAAACTACGCTTGACTGGGGAAAAGGCAGTACTGGGATTTGAACCCAGGATCTCCTGTTTACAGAGGCCACAGCGCCTCTATACGGTGGATCCAAAATGGACAAAACGACACTATATGACAGGGCAAACCGACAGGCACTTTCCTAACACATCCCTAAAATAAGTTTTTTTCTGCTTCGGTATCTTAATACTCTAGTGAACTTGTATACTAGTAAGGGCATCTAGAACATTCACATCACCACCACTACACACAATGACACACACCAACAAACACAGATCCTCTCTGGGATTGTCAGACATGTCTAGGCTTTTCACGCTCTCATAGTTACACTGTGTAGGAGATCTCATACATAAACATGGCCGCCCAATTACCAGCTAGAAATATTTCACACCCACTATCAATCTCTTTACGGTGCTGTGTGTTTTATAAGAAGCAATGAAAAGAAACAGACCTTTCAGGTACCGCCTTGAATCGTTATTGAGCTTCAAGTGTTGTAATACCAGCGTGTTTGATAACATTAGTGTTATGACCTGTAGGAAGGGATATCATGTATTTGATGCATGACAATTCATCCATCTAGGAATAAAAGATTCTCTGTACTTCGTCTTTTTCCAGTCTTCATTCGCTGTAGCCACTGACTATTTCTCTATTTATCATTAAAATCTCTCCATACCCTTCCTCTACTTCAACATGTGTCACCCTTCCCTTCCCTAATCTCATCCCTTCCTCTTTGGCTTTCCGCAGTCGGCTTTCTAAGCTTTCTTGCCCCTTCTTTCTCCACTACTCTTTTCCTTGCTCTCTCTATCTACTGCATCACTCTGCTGCCCTAATGACACAGTGTGTGTATGTTTGTATGTTTAGAAGTGTATGGTGCACGAGTCGAAAAGCAGTGTCAGCATCAGCAAAGCGAGAAAGAAAACGCCCAGGTTTTGCCGATGAGTATGTGTCTGACAGGAAACACTTAAGTGCTTGAGACTGGACATTAAGTGTATGCTGCATGTGTGTGTGTTTATCTGTTTGTGCTTGTGTGTGTGTGTGTGAGTGTTGAGGGCAAAAGGGGCAGTGGGTTGAAAGGCAGAGTGGAGGAATGATCAGACGTGGGAGAGCAGCTGAGATCAATGGTAGAGGACACAGACTGAGATCAGTGACAACAGGATAAGCAACATGAGTCACAGACAGAGACAGAGGCGGAGGAGGGTGGTCATGTTTTCACACTGTGTGATCACCACAAGGCATAATAAGGCAGATCATCTGCAGTTTTTACACCGAAAGACCGATGGGTGTTTGGACACTCCTTTTTAGACTAAAGACGATTGACTAGCAGTAGGCAATAAAATAAAATTACTGTAAAACTTATAATAAAGGAAATCTAACTTCTTAGTACTATACTTTCATTCATAATCCTTTTAAGACCTGGGGAAGACTTTGGAAGTGGAAGTTTATGAGACGTTTGACCAGTGAATTGGATCGAGATTCACTGAGATTCATGTTGGGAAGCAAAAATGCATGATGGGATGGATGAGTTGATATTTTTTCAGTGGTCATAACCCACAATGACATATTGATTTAGGCAAGTTATAGTCAGTATTACCACGAGACAGACCTGATGCAACACCATCACATGTCACAAAAACCTTTATTTCCCAGCTGCTGAAGCAAATCTGAATAGAAAAATGGTATTGAAACTATTTGGGAGCATAAACCTTTGGCTTTAATTGAAAATATTTGTCTTTTGCCGAATGTTCCTCAGCACTTTTAACAGGAAATACTGTATATGCAACCAACTATCACTTCAGTAAAATAAATGATTCATTGCTTAAAATACATGCAACATTTACCAAAACATGCTTCAAACGTCATTGTTTGTATACTTTGCCTGTGGATAAACTATTAGCTATATTAGAAAATCCTTTCTGCTTTTTACAATTCAGTTTTATTTACTGATTCAAATCTACACTTAAAACTATTTAAGCATGATGCAAGACATACAACTGTCAATGCTCCAATGTTGAGTAGAAAATATCTTCTTATTCAGCAGAAGTAAGAGTCAGTGAGTATATGAAAACATAAATTTGTGCAAGGTTAATAACTATTTAAGAGGCTTGCCTATTTTTATAGTTATGGTGTGTATGCGTGTGTGTTTGTGTGTGTGCGCTCGCGCATGTCTTTGTTTAGTTATGAGGGGCAATTTAGGTTAAATACAATCATTGTGAGGACTTTTTGACGTTATGAGGACATTTGGCTGGTCCTCACAATTTCAAAGACTTAGTTTTAGGGTTAGGGTTAGAATTAGGTTTAGGTTAGGGTAAGGATTAGGTATTTAGTTGTGATGGTTAGGGTTGGGGGATAGGGAGTCCTCACAACTATAGTGAGACGTGCATGTGTGTGTGTGTGTGTTTGTCTGTCTGTCTGTGTGTGCATGTGTGTGTGTTGAGGCAGACATAAGAGTATGGGGGATTTACTGGATTGAGGACACCAACTTGACTCCTTGAGTCCACCAATTTGTCATCGTTTTCTCCTCTCTCTCTTTCTCTCTTTCTCTCTCATAAATAAGAGAAGTCCAGCAGATTAAATACACCCTTTCTTGTCTTTCTGTCTTTCTTTATCTCTATTTTCTTTTACATTTGCCAACACATAGACTGAATACAGAATATCAACAGAAACATGTGTATGTGTGTGTGTGTGTGTGTGTGTGTGTGTGTGTGTGTGTGTGTGTGTGTGTGTGTGTGCGTGCGTGCGTGCGTGTGTGTGTGTGAGTGTCACTGTATGTGTGTGTGTAGTTTGATTAAAACCAGTCTGTGGATTAATTAGGGTAAATAACCTCAGAGCAGCTTTTGGGATTTAAGTGTTAAAACCTACTGTAGGCTTTACGCAGGAAAGTGTGTGACTTTGTGTGTGTTTCATTACATGGCCACACAATTCTTCTCCTACTGGTTCCAGCTATAAAAGATGTCTTTTTTTGGAGGCTATTTAGTCGTCATGACATTAGTACCTTCTAGCACCTTAGCCAAGTGAAATAAGTCTATATAAACAGTTGCAGAGGTTAAGTTACACTCCAATTCCATTAAAAGTGTGTTTTCACATGGACAATGTACATTAATTGGCATTACTGTTAATGTCCTACAGTTTGAGTCCATTTATTGTATGTCTGCTGGTATAAGTGCAGTAATTAACTCTGGTTGTTAGGGACACAAAAAGTGATTTTTTGCTGTGAAAATCATCGCTGATACAACACAGTCAGTGGAGGATGCATTTGTTTAAAATGGCTGCAGTTTGACAAGTCCTGTTCAATATAATGGGCATAGTTGTAAATGTTTCATCTATTTTTTTTAATCAAATGATTAATAGTTTTTTTATTTCTAAAAAGACGAATGTCTCTAAATGTCTGGCCAACAGATTTAAACTAGACAAAAAATATTAAGGTTTACAATGATGTGAAACAGCAAAACAACAACTCCTCACACTGCAGGAGCTGGAACCTGGACAATTGCTGCCATTGTTTTTCTGTTGATCAACTAATGAATTGATAATTTCACATCAAGTTCTGACAGACAGCAAAAGAAATTCTAGCAGAACCCCACAGATGCTTTTCAATATAAATCATCCTTCTTCCTTTTCAAGAAACAGATGTGTTTTTCCTCTTTAACTCCACTAGAATGTGCCATAAGAAATAACTACAAAACATTTAAGGCAATAGAGGAGCATACTGAGAAATAGGATGCAGGCAGCATCTTCCAACCACGAAGTCAATTTGGAGATCTTTGCCCAGTAGCATGTAACTCCATCCCTCACAGACGGAAAGAACCAAAACGTTGTGGCCACATATGCCTAACTGGCTCTCCCCCTGTCCCACAAGTGAGACCAGGACCTTGTTCTCTCCCTGAAAGCCAACAGCAACAAGGCAATCTGCTCTCAAACAGCTGGAGCTGCCCCCCCCTCCCCCCCCCCTCCACAGAGTGAAAAAAGAAAATAAGAGAAAGTGAAGTCTGAGGTGGAGAAAGCGTGAAAACGAGAAACAGGGAGAAAGACAGTGATTGAAGCAGAGAGTACTGGAGAGTTTGCTGTCATGAATAATCAATGCTTAGTCAACACAGAAGATGAGAGCGTGTAAAGGAACCAGGGTTTCCTCCCGCTGCAAAATCCAAAAGGGACAACTGCCAGACCTACACACATCACGAGTAAACACAGCAGAGAAAGAGAACAGCAAGATGAGAAAAGAGACTGATTTAAAAAAAAAGAGTCAGAGCAAAAGAGAAAAAGGAACTGAGGGAGAAGGAAAAGATGACAGAGGGAGATATGGTTTGAAATTTGGAAAATGAGAAAGCAAGGGAGTAAGAAAAAGAGTTGAAGAGCAGGAAGAGGGCAGCAGGAAATTCCTTCGTCATTTTCCCAACCCTTTGTCCCTCTCAAAAAAATGAAATATGACAAGACCCCTCCTCCTTTTTTCTCTCTCATGCCAATCCTCCCTGACTCATTAGTTCTTCTCTCTCGCTTTTTGTACTCGGTTGTGTTCATGCGGGCAGTCAAAAAAGATGACTGGATTTCATAGAGTCTGGCAGCTGGACAGCGTATTCCTCCATTCTTTTGCAGTGGACGAGAACAAGATAGTGTCAGTACAACTGGGGCTGTGCAATATGAATATATATATATATATATATATATATATATATATATAGTCAGTTTCTTTCACATGGCACAGATGCAGACAGGAGGTTTGTAAGAAGGCAACACAAATAAACATGGAGGAGAGTGAACCTCACACAGAACAAGGGAATTCCAAACAGGAGACTCATTCATACCTCATGTCTTCCAGCAGGTCACATTCAGTCTGGTGTTTAAAGTGCAGTCTTGTCATCTGCTCCGTGTGTGTGTTTTTCAGCTCCTGTGTCACTTTGACCTGGGGGTAACAAAAAGGCATATCAGGTAACGGATTTGTCATTTCTTCACCCCTCTGCTCTGCAAACATGTTGTTTCTCTCACGGCTCACATTCATCAATAGAGAAAAACCACCATTACTACATTTCATCTGATATATATTTATAGAATATCAATAATGAGCTATGAAATCAGATTTCATTTGTGATTTTGGTTATCATAGTAGAGCTAAAATGTTCATGGTCATAAAGAGCTGAGAGAATGATGAATATCTACTTGCCTGAAGGTCATGAACACATTAACAATTAATAATGATCTTTTTCTTTCTCAATGGCCACATCAACCACCCCTAGTAGGAATAAATGTTGCATGAAGTCACCAAAAGTCACACACCAATGTGACACAGACAGTAACATTATCCAACCAGATAATGACAAAATAATCTGTTGATAGGGCTGGACAAAATGGCCAAAAATGTGATCAAGATAAAAAATATGAATCAATATCAATAATCACAATAAATTTCCTATTAATATTTATTTTAAGTTTGACTGAGTTTTGCTGCTGAGTGAAGGTTGTGGTTTTAAACTCTCCTTTATGAGCCGAGAATGACAAACTTGATAAACAGCAAAACATTTTACAAATCTGAGGTCAATCAATTATGTGTTATACATCCTCACTGTGTTTACACTAAGCGTAAGCAATATATCGAAATGCTGGACCTTTTATTTTGGATATATACCAATTGATGAAAATTATATTTCAATAGTTATTGCTATTGTTTTATTGACCAATCCTATCTGTTGATTATCTTTTGATAAATTGTTCAGACTTTAAAATGTTAAAAACAGTATGACCTTAGATTCTCAGTGGATTGAGCGTCCAACATTACGTCCAGAACTCAAAGAGATTGTATTCAAAATCATATAAAACACAGAAAAGCACTGAATCCTCACATATATGTGACATTTTTCTCTGATTAAATTACTTAAATAATTGAAAGATAATCAAAATTGTAGCTAATTCATTTTCACTCGCAATAATGAGCTTGTGATTCATTAGTATCATAAGTGGATTTCAGCAGTGTCAACCAACTCTACTTCCGCTAGGCTCACTGAATGTACAAAAAATCTAAAACATTCTGTTTATGGTAATCTTTATTCCTGACTACTTTTACTGATTAAATCAGTTTCAGTCACAAAGGAGTTGATGGAGATAAAGACAAAGTCATTGATGGATTTATTTTTCAGCTTTGACAGGTTGGATTTTGGTAGAAGCAGCTAACACAAGTTCTGATTGTTTTGTACTTGAAGTAGATCTTCTCAGCTCCTGAATCACTGTGGCCCACACACGCACACACTCACACACACACACGATTTGAACTCCATTAATGTACCTATCTGCCAATCATCTGTCATCTATCTTGAGTGTGCTCAGCTCTAGCGCACCTGAAAAGAACACACACACACACACACACACATACACACACACACTCCCATCAGTAATCCATCAACGTTAACAATCAGCGTCAGGGTTTTGTCAGACTTTTGGCTGGGGGAGGCGACTCACAGCGAGTCCATGCATTTCAGGAAAAGATGCAAATTCTATCACTTCATACATGAACTAATTTGGGTGGTCACTGGTCAGACCAGGGGGTATAACATTTTCTCCTTAAATGGTCTTGTGTAGAAACAGACAAAGAGCTCACCAATCAACACACACTACACACACACACCTCCTGCCAACACACAGAGTCACTCTGAAGGTCATTGTGTATTGTCGAGTGAATTCCATTAGCTATTCACCAGCGCAACAGTGGGCAAATTCATGACTGTTCTGTTCAAACAAAACAAACAACAACGCAAAACATGCACAAACACACACACACACACACACACACACACACACACACACACCACACTGCACAGCTCCTCTCTTTCATGTGCTGTCTCTGAAGATAAGGAGGAGGGAGTGGTTCATTACGTTATCGGGCCAAAATGACTTCACTTGATTTCACCTTCCACCACTCGCAGCAAAACACAGGAAGAGAGGTGGAAAGGGGGAAGAGAAATGGATGACAGGGAGACAGAGGAGATAAAGTGAAACTAGGAGTGGTTGAGGGGAGGTTGTGTTTGAGAGAAGGGGGGAGAATTAGAAGTGTGAGTAAGGAGTAAGGAGAGAGAGAATTGAAAATGGTGAGCCTGAGAAAGATGACAGCGAAAAGATTGGATATAGAGAAGTTAATCATGAGGAAAGAGAAATTCAGAATATTAGAGTGATGTTACAAGAAAAGGCTTCACCTAGTGTAGTTCTCAGTGTTAAAGTATCATAGGCAGGTCTATGATACTGCAAAGAAGTTGGTGTGTGTCATGTAACCTAATCAGTTGTATGCATATGTTATGGTTTAAATGTGCACATGAGAGAATAATAATGAGGAACTGCGATTAGCTAACGATGAGAAAACAGCATGAAGATGAATGATTAGGTTTATCCCAACATCAAGAAGCAAAAGAAGCGGAAGCAGGTTTGTCTCCAACGATATATAATGTTTCCACTAGTGTGGAGTACTGTGCTGGTAGTAAAACCATAATGATATCACACTGGCAATGAAATTAACTCAATGAACGGTTTGATTGGTTTTCTCCATTCAAAAAGAAAGACTACTAACTGCTGGAGTCAGATGCACGCCTGTCTACAAACCAATCAATGTCAAGTAAAGGTAGATGCAGCCCATGTATGTGATGACAACAGGACCTATGTCAGCCATGTAAAAGTCTTAAATGAGCATTTGCAATTTGAAACCAAAATGAACCAGATCAAATGTAAACACTGAACATTAGTCCAGACTTTCAGGTGTGAGGATGCCCTGAGATTCATATTGTCATTCTGTTTCTAAAAGGGACTAAATAATAATACAAAAAAATCAATACAGCAGATCCCCAAAATAGAGCTTCTCTAATCAAATATCAACATCATAATAGTAATGGAACAATTTTTGCAAAGTTTTCCAGCTGCATCATACTGAAGTGTTTCTTTGTTGTGTCTTCCTCCCTGCATGTGTAAGGTAATGCAGATTATGAAGAAGAATTAACTGGATAAAAAATGTATATATTAACATAATATGTCAAAAGGGGAAATGTTTTGCCTCTTTTTTACCTCCTCGGCACCCATCTTTAATTTAAATCACATTTAACAGATGCATGAGTCAGATGAGCTCAGTCTATAGGTAGATGCACCGAGACACAGACAAAACACTTAAGGGGCCGTATGTGTTGCACCGGGAGAGAAATTATTAGCCTCCAACAGCCAAATACTGATGCACTCTGATGCTGTGGTGCTGAGTGTGCCAGCCGCACTGGCAGGGGGTAAAACATCAGTGTTTTCACAGCAAAGTGAACGGAGAGACGCCGACAGCTGACAAATGAGATCTTACTAAATGAATACGACCTCAATGGTGCACTTGATCACAGACGGTGGAAGGAGACAGTCAAAGTGGCCTCTATGGCCTCTATAATGAAAGGATCTGTTGAAGTGTGTGTGTGTTTTAAAGACGTGACATGACATGTTCAAGGCCAGTGCGTGTGTGTGTGTGTGTGTGTGTGTGTGTGTGTGTGTGTGTGTGTGTGTGTGTGTGTGTGTGTGTAAGAAAGAACCCAGAGCATAAATGGCACTGGGGGAATATGTGGTAATTAAGAGAAAACTGTGCAGAGGTTCACAGCAGGGTAATTGGCTCTCATGCATCTATTTCAGGACAACACACACACTCACACACACACACACTCATAGACACCAAAGGACCAGCAACTTCAACACATACACACAAGGTACCAAGCTATAGGGGACTGTGGTCTTTTCTCAGCCCATACAGAATCAATAAATCAGCATCAGACATGGCTCTGCCAGCATGTCTCCTCTGTGTGAGTGTGTGTGTGTGTGTGTGTGTGTGTGTGTGTGTGTGTGTGTGTGTGTGTGTGTGTCCAGGTATAACTAAAGTTATGGGGACCTAAATTAGGTTACACAGTGATGTTATGGTGACTGAACAAAAAGTAAGTCTGCGTAATTAATTAGTAATTAAATGGATTTACAAGTGAAGACATTTTTTAAGGTCAGGTTAGTTTAAATTAGATTAGGTTATGGTTAAATTGAGGTTAGGTTAGAGTTAGGGTCGGGGTTAGGGTTAGGCAAGTAGTAAATATGGTTAAGATTAAGAGTAAGTGTCCAGGGAATCACTGCAAATCAGGGTTAGTATGTGATGTTTGTGTTTGTGTGTGTGTGTGTGTGTGTGTGTGTGCGTGTGTGTGTGTGTGTGTGTGTGTGTGTGTGTGTGTGTATGTGTGTGTGATGTGATGTGATGTGACCGTGGATGAAGTGAAGGTCTTTCCTTCAGACGTGGAGCATCACATCGTGGAGCAACAGACAGACAGCTTTTGTTGTGTATGTCTGAGGGACTGCTGTCACATATAAATGAGCTAACACACATGCTACACTACAAATACACTGAGGACTGCTAGCTAAAACCCTAATGACACACGCAAAGGTGTCAAAGCAATAAGATATTGTTAAATTGAAAGTTATGTGCATTAAAGGACATCACGCGATATGATATTTAGACACTGACATGCTTTGTATAAAACGCCTCATGCTAGCCCACCTAGCGGTTTGTAGCTAACGTTATTTGACGTCTGGGCAGATGCATGTTAATGTCACTAAGCAAGCTAGCAAACGCTGCTAATGTAAGCTAGCAAGTGTCTTCACTCCCCTTTTATTTGTGTGTGTGTGTGTGTGTGTGTGTGTGTGAGTGTGCGCGTGTGTGTGTGTGTTTGCGTGCGTGTGTGTGCGTGTGTATGCGTGCGTGCGTGTGTGTGTGTGTGTGTCTCAGGTTACCACACAGTTATCTGTCATTGTCCGCACAGCCCAGCTCCAAACATAACGGACCCCGCAGATCACTCACCTTCCTCGGCGGCGGCTGCATGTTGGAGTCTGGACATGAATGGTCCGAGATGTATTCTAATGTAATTCCAAGAGCAGATCCCCAAAAAGAGAAGAAAAAACCCAGTGTGAGGGGGTCTAATGGTTTTTTTTGTTTGTTTGTTTCCCCCCCTCCAACAAAAACATGAAAAAAATAAATCCTCCCCTCCTCCTGACGACAGGGAGGGAAGAAGAGTTTTTTTAGATGAGTACCCCGGCGGCCATGATTGATGATAAATGGCTCGTTTGTGGCTCGGAGCGGAGACACTGGTGTTAGTGGAGGAGGAGGAGGCGGACTGGTGTTGAACTGTGTTGTGGAGCAGACAGGCGGAGAGAAAAGCAGGGGAGGAAGTGATGGAGGAGGAGGAGGAGGGTATTAACGGGGATCCCCTTCAGCTGCTTAGTCCGACGGCGCCCCCGTGCGGCAGAGAACGGGGCAGCGCTAGGGTCTGCGTTCGAAAACATCAGGTGTAGACACGCATCCTTTATTTGTTCCGCCTTTTTGTTGAGTGTTTTAAATCAAATATAACGGCAGGAAGGATGGCAGCTAAAAAATAAGGAATGTGGCTATTTACCCAGAAGCATCACTGTGCTGCTCGAGGAGCCTGGTACAGGAGGCTGCATCCTGCAGACCTGCATAGCAACAAGAATCCGCAGTCGATCCAAGAGAAATCGATCAGGACGGAAAAACTGACTCTTGCCTTTCTCAAACAATAATAGATAAAAAATGTTGATATGTGACATGTGACGATGAAATTGCGAAATTGTCCTCATAGCTTCTAATTTAGTTTCATTGTTTCCTGTAGAATGATCCATTCAATTGTCAAAATCTGTCAGACATACACTTATTTATTTATTTAATTTAATTCTACTTTATTGCAGATGAAAAAGGTCCATATGTATATAAAAACAAGTACAAACAACAACATATAAATGTCATCATAGCAGCTCATAAATTTAAATTTGTTAATTTATTATTAAAACACATGGCATTTGTTTCAGTGTCTCCAGAAACAATAGGAATAATAATAATACAAAAATAATAATTAAAATTACTCCAGAATACGTACATTTTCACCACTTTCTAATTTTCTGCAAACTTTGGTAACGATTTGAGCATGTTAAAGCCCTCATTTGCCTGAAAAAAAAATTATAATAATAATAATCCTTACAATTTCAATAGGGCCTCCCACTGTTCGGTGCTCCGGCCCTAATAATAATAATAATAATAACTTTATTTATATAGCACTTATCTAAACAAGGTTGCCAAGTGCTTCACACAAAAATACATGGTAAAATGAAGGAATGAATTGTAATAAAAGGTATTCAGTTCCCAACAATGAGAGACCCAACAGTTCCCACAATGAACAAGCACTTTGGCGACTGTGGCTTTTATTTGCATAGGGTGGGCAAACAATCGGTTTGTAAATAAACGTATAAATAGAGCAAAAAACAATCTTATGCATTTAAATATAATTCTATTTGTGGACTAATGGGAGAGAGATCAGGAACATCACATTTGAACTCTGTCAGACTAGTTAAAATGTTAAAAGCCGAACCTGAGGTACGCTCAGTAGATCAGACGTCATTACCTCTATGCCTTTTTTAAACTAAAGTAAATACCTACTCTCATAGGCAGCAGAGTCAGGAGCTGTCATATTTGAGAAAGAACTGAAATTGTGGTTGCAATAAAAGTAAGATAAAAGGAATAAAGGAGTTCAAATAATACAGTAGTAATACCCTGTGACACTCCATCGAGGCTCAGTTCAGGCCATTACGGAAACATTTGTCAAATCATTTAATCGACTCGTTCATTTTGGCATAAAATTCCTCAAGACCGCATGGAAAGTAGGAACAGGCCACAAACATCTGACTTGCACTGGCCCCTCTTGGCAGCTCAAGAGATTAATACATAGACAGTTTTCAAAAGACATTTAAAATAACAATATCAGTAGACGATGGATGGATGGATAGATGGTTGAACGGATGAACGGATGTTTCGCCTCAAACCAAGAGGCTTCTTCAGTTCTAACTCTGGGTCACTACCTGTGTTGAGACTTGTTATGTTAAACAGGAAGTTAGTGAGTCGTTAGGTCCTCTGAGTCAAAGTATGAATGGTTGTTGATACCCACCCTGCTATTGTGTGAGTCATCAAGAATCACAAGCAAGTCCAGTTGTCGATGTACACTACAGATTCTGAAGAAAACATGACCTGGATGACTGAGAATCTCTACAGATAACTTCCTAGATAGATTTGATCTGTCAGGGACAACAAATTGTTACATGGTTGGCAAAAAAAAGAAATAATAGCTATATTAGCCTATTTTTTATTATTGAGAATTATTTTTTGGTCAGACAGACACAAGTAGCAGGAAGGGGCACCAGTATTTAACTTCACACATCTTACGTGCTACAGCCAAGGTTAAGGTTAAGGGCCATGTAATCATTAATACTCAGAGTTTGTGGAGTAGGTAAGACATTAAGTGTTCTTTCTCACCTTTCCTCTCATTTTAAAATAACAAACACACAGATTCAAACACATGCACACAAACACTCACACACACACAAACCTACATTCAGGGAAAACACACACATCTCCAAACACCCACACATATAACTTTTGACCAGTGGCAAATGGCTGTCAATCATTGTGGGATCATATTGTGTTTGTCAGGACTCAACTGGGATCCTTGTGATTTATGATTTCTCTTATGAATTGGTTTAGGAGCATCTGTGTCCCTTTGGCCATACAAAGGTAAGAAAGGGTTTATAGTAGAAGTACTAAATACACTACATGGCCTATCTATATTCAATGGGTGGTAGAATTGGTCTAGAAATAAAATTATATTAAATGCGTAAGATTGTTTTTTTGTTTGCCCACCCTATGAAAATTTAAATTACAGAGACAAATAAAGAGTGATCGCTGATGGTTAAAAATACCATATTACATCTAACAGATTCTAAACTATGTATAAGTAGATTGACGTTTTTTGAGTTTGCCTAACTTAAAAAGTATAAATATTTGAACAGTCAAGTCTGAGGTCAGCCTTGTTTTTACTCACTGTTCATTTGACTAACAGTTAACAGTGGAGCCTCAGGCCTAGCTTCCTGCTCTCGGTACGTACAGGCTACAGCTTGTGTGACAAGCACACGCCTCCAGACGTTTCTCACTCACTCAAATAAGTACGGTACACATTCAGCCACAAACCTCACACTCAGGTACACACATCCACTTGTAAGAATGAGGACAGACTGTTCAGGATGGTCAACACAGGACAGTCTGTGAAGGGCAAAATCATTTGTGTGAGTAATTTTGACACCTCTAGGGTTTTTGTCTATGGTAGTATATTTCAGTGTGAATATACGTATAACAAAAGAAAAATGTTTCATTACTGCTGAACTTTAAGTGTGGTATGTGCGCACACGTTGAGGAGAATGCGTGGGACTATACAAAGGGGGCCTCTCTTTCTTATGTCTGTTATCTGTTAAATTCAACCTGCAGCTGTTTTGAAGAGGGGGAGAAAAAAAAGTGGAGAGAACTGGAGTCTGCAGAGTGAGCGAGAGGCATTGTTTTCCATGAGGAGAAAATAATGTCAGAGAGAAAAGAGAAAATAAGAGAGAGCGTTGGATGACTCATGAAGTGAGAAACAAGTTAGTCTGGCATCTACTGTCCAAACTGCATGTGGAGTTGTTATAAAGACGTCAGTGGAGTGAGATTTTGTGATTGAATTGAGCTTGAGTTTGCTGGTAAACATAATTACAGGGTGAATGGAGAGAAAATGGGCTGAGGTTACAGTATAGGCAGCAATGTAACATGCATTCCAGTGAGTGAAACAAAGAGCAAGGTTTAACTGGGTCAATTCAGAGTCTGGTTTGAGTTAAAAAGTGATCGTGAGACTCTGGAAAACGTGGACGTGCACAGAGCCAGAATGATCTGCTGTTTTCCTGCATGAGAACATGAGAGAGAAAAAAACTAAATGTGCTGCCGATCAAGTGCGTTTGTATTTTGTCTGACTATGCTTCAGCTCATATGTGTGTCAAAGATCTGGTTTTCTATAGGGGGGGGATTACTAGACAGTAAGCTAATACAGTTTGTTTTGCAGAGGTATGAAGATGTTGTGAAACCTGTCAGACCAGGTGGTGGAACAGTACAATGAAAAAGGAACAATTGTTTCCTCAACTTAAAGATTACTTCAATTGGTAACAAAGAAATTAATTAACTTTGTTCAAATTAAAGTTAACAGGTTATATCATCATTATTGAACTAAAATGAACTTGAATTTCAGATGAAAAAACGAATTATTGTAAGTGTTAATTACTCATCATTTCAAGTTGATGAAACAATTTTCTTTTTTCAGAAAATTCACACAATTTAATTAGGTTTTTCATAATTAAAGATGTCAATTTAATTTATCAACTTTAATTTGAACAAACTTTAATCATTTCTATGTTACCAATTGAAATATTATTTTAAAGATGGTTTAACAACTGTTTCAGTGTATTCAGAGTATATATGTCTCTATATCACAGTCAAAATCTAGCTCTATTTATACATTTATTTAAACACCGATTCATGTATTTATCAGTTAAAGGAGGTTTGGGATTTTATTTTAGGCTCTTAACATGAATTAGTGTAAGTTAATACTTCTTAATTTATTGTATTTTATTTATCCTGTTTATGGTACTTTTTATTGTTTTTATAATAATTATGATAGCTTTTAAAATGTATTTGACTTTATTGCTTTGTCAACTTTATTTATCAGTTTTGTCTTATTCTTGGCTCATTAGTCAATTGTGAATTTCCTCTTCTCTTCTGTCATAATTCTTCTCTCATCTACTCAACCACCCACTTCAGAAAGAAAAAGACAATTAAAGGAAATCAGCATTAAAACAATTCTCTCTCTGTAAAATTAAATAAAAAACCAGATGCCTCAAGCTATAAACTGGATTGGGCAAAATCACAATGGCCAAGGAAATGATTCTTCAGCACAGCATGGCTTAAGGGCTCTGCTAAGAAACGTTGAGGAATAATGTGGTACGGGTCGGGGAAGAACTCATCTTCTTTAACATTAGGAAATAGGAAGTTTTTCAACATTTTCACAATTCTCCCACAAAATAATTCATAGAACTTGATTTAAGAAAATCAGGCATGTTTAGAGAACTGATATCTATGAGTGTGTGCAGTTTGGTGCAGCTTGATTGACTTTAAGGGGACTTCTAATGCTGAGCGTTTCCTGTGCTGTTTGTTTAATTGCATTATTTCAACTATTCACCAGGTCTTTTATTGATTTTTTTATTTTATTTTCGTTTACTGTGAAGCACTTTGCAACTGTGTTCTAAAAATGCTATGTAAATAAAGTTTTAAAATCATGATGATTATAATTATAATTTTTTTATTGTAGTTATTTCCATTATTGTGATTATCTACTTTTCATTATACTTATTCACATGATCTTTTCTGCATCTTTGAACTTATCTTTTCCTCAGGTGTTCCCACAACCAAGATGGCCACCTTTGACAACAACAGCAACACAAACCAAACAGGCTACGGTGCCTCGTACTGTCAATTCAATGAAGATTTTAAATACATTCTCCTGCCTGTGAGCTATGCCCTGGTCTTTGTGATCGGCCTGGTGCTGAACACCACAGCGTTGTATGTGATTGTGTTCCGCACAAAGCGCTGGAATCCATCCACCATCTATATGTTCAACCTGACCATGTGTGACACTCTCTACATCCTCACCCTGCCCTTCCTCATCTACTACTACGCCGACGAGAACGATTGGCCCTTCAGTGAACCCTTCTGCAAAGTGATACGCTTCCTGTTTTATTCCAACTTATACGGTACAGCCCCTGCACAATACAGAAAAATATGGCTAGACATGGGATATCTCAAAGTTATGGCAGCATTATACAATATAGCACATTGTAGAATCATCATACTTAATATGGGTTAAATAAAATAAAACACACATTCCTTTTAAACAATAAAATATAACTAAGTCAACACATTTTTTATGATAATCACTAATCACTCTCTCTGGTAGGTTCCATATTGTTCCTGTGCTGTATCAGTCTGCATCGCTTCATTGGAATCTGTTATCCAGTCCACTCCCTGTACTGGGTCAGCGCTCGTCGGGCTCGCCTGGTGTCTGTGGCAGTGTGGGCCTTTGTGTTACTCTGCCAGGCTCCTGTTCTCTACTTCTCAAGAACAAGGTGATTCTTCTTTTGTCTTTCTTTCTTTCTTTCTTTCTTTCTTTCTTTCTTTCTTTCTTTCTTTAACTAATAACCCTGTTTATTGTGTTGAAGGTGGTTCTAATTGTGTTTATTAGATGTTGATTTTTTGACACAACTTCTCAAAGAAGTATTTTATTTTAGGTTGCCTTGATTGCACAGTTCGATGAGCAACCACCCTGCTACCTAGTATGTTTACATCTTACCTCCTTTCTTTCACCACTCCTTTCTTCTTCTGTGGTTCAGTGCCAAACATGAATTTAATCATCCTAATCTACTGTCATCTGTTATCTCCTCTGCCAGGGATGTGGCCACTGAGCGGATCTGCTACGACACCACCAGCCCGGAGCTGTTTGACGACTTCCTGGTGTACAGCTCTGTGGTGTCAGTGTTCATGTTCGCCCTGCCCTTCATGGTGGTGCTGGTGTGCTACGGCCTTATGGTGCGGAAGCTTCGGGAGCCAAGCTGGGGGTCTTCAGGTGGGGAGGGAAGGGAGAGGGGAGGTCTGGCGGCCCAGCGGTCCAAGCAGAAGTCAGTGAAGATGATTATCATCGTGCTGGCAATGTTCATGCTCTGCTTCCTCCCTTTCCACCTCACCAGGAGTCTGTACTACTCCTTCAGGTACCTGAGGCAGTCCAACCCAGCACAGGTGAGGACAAACACACATTTACAAGACAAGGTAAGACTAGATTAGACAAAGCAAGACATGATAAGGTTAGGCAAGACAAGACAAGACTAGACTAGGTTTGAATAGTCTGTATATGACCACTCAAAGCAGCTGGCAGTACAGGCTATTGTCATTCACAGATTCACAAACAAACATTCAAACAGCACTTTTTCTGAGGGGGAATTCAGGTTTCAGTATCTTGCTGATGGGGGACAGATGGGGGACACATGGGGGACCTTCTGGTTAGAGGACGACCACTATACCCCCTCAGCCACAGCTGACTAGACTAGACTAAGCGAGACAAGACAAGGCTAGACAAGACTAGGCTAGGCTAGGATAGACTGGATAAGACTAGACTAGACCAGACCAGACTAGACCAGACCAGACCAGACTAGACCAGACTAGACTTGATTAGATAAGGCTAGGCTAGGCTAGGCTAGGCTAGGCAAGACTAGATAGAATAGTCGGACAAGTCTAGACTAGACTAGACTAGACAAAACAAAACTAGACTAGATACATTTAGACTAGACTAGACTAGATTAGACAACGAGACTAAACTACATTAGATACGACTAGAATAGACTAGACTATAGACTTAAGATGTGTTATAATGGCATGAAAAGCTCAGTGTGTCACATTTTATATGTTTTTACATATGTATATATTATATGTTCACCAGCTCAGCTGTAGTTGGCTTGAGGCCTCCAGTATTGCCTACAAGGTGACCCGACCTTTGGCCAGTGCCAACAGCTGCGTGGACCCCATCCTTTACTTCCTGGCTGGGCAGGACGTCCGCAGTAACCTCACAAAGAAGATCAGGTCAAAACATGCAGGTGTGAGCCAGTTCTCGACGACACAAATCTGACCCAGCACCTCAATGTGTCTTGGTAAACATGTAAAAAGTTGCAGGGACTGTGCTCATGACACCTCATCAGTGCAACTTTCAATGTTCAGCAAGCACAAGACCTCTGAGTGTCAGGTCTTTATGAAGAAGCAAATGTTAAATCCTATATTTTATTCTTTAAGCAATTATGAATGTTGTTTTTCATCAGGAGTTTAATTTATATTGATAAAAATATACTGTAAATGGGTGCTCATCCTTAGAAATGTCACAGAATGTAATGAAAAACCAAAGCACTTACTGTTCTTTTTAAATAATTGAAGGACTTTAGTTGTGCGAGTTCAAACACTCTGCATTGGGATTTCTGTCATCACCCGGCAGAAAATCTATGCTCAGGATGAGTTATGGCGACGAAAGGTTGTAAATAAATCATGTAGTGCATTCCTGACTTGACTCATCTGAGCCACATGTATCAGATACTGCATGTCTGTGTTCCCTTGTCAGACACTCCCTGCCCTTTAAGGCTTGTTAGGAAAATTTTAATGAACATGTGCCAATTTAGTATCATGTGTCATGCAGCAATTATTTCAATCTAGATGCCTTTATGTGTGTGGAATATTTTCTTCTCACATAACAGCTGAGTAAGTATCACAATAATTCTGCCAAACATTCTCTGCACAGGCTGATTTCCTTTATTTATTCTGTAAAATCTCAGATTATTTCTACAGTGCAACCTCTGAGCAGCATAACCTGAAACCAGAGCAGTTTGCTGTGACGTCAGTCTGTCAGTTATGAATTTGGAAAGTGCAATTTGTGGGAAGAGCAAGTACCACTCAGTAATCGCTCTGGTGTTGGCCACACCTCATTTACGTTATCAGGGGTCCCTTTTCATTTAATGTATACAAGTCCACAACTAGGGGGAGACACTGGTTAACAAATAAGACAGGATGTTGCTTATGAGGCTTTGGTCTCAACCATAGACTGTATACAAAGAGGTCCCAACTCAATTTTTGAAGCAAGTTCTTAAACAAACACACACACAAACAACTCTGTCAACAACAACAGCACAAAAAACAAGTGTGTAAAATACATCCCTTCTTTATTTCAAGAGTAAAAACATCATACAGAATAATGTCATAATATAAACACAATCTAAAAAGTTGATGAAATGAAATGTTTTTTTATTCCTTCCTACTTGCCAGCTTGGAGACATTTAATAAGAAACCTAACAGAAGTAAAAAGAAATCAAATAAAAAACATGGAACTGTAACTGTAATATTTATCATAACATAAGATAATGTGAAAATAAGCACCTAAAAAAACCTCTATGAATATAGTGCACTCTTTAAAACCCATGAGAATGTAAACTAAAGCCAAGACTTTGAAGCATCTCGACCACTAATCCTCTGCAGCCAAGGTTGATTTAATGAAACTATAAAGAAGGATAACGCATCTCTGTGTGTATGTTTATTTATGTGGGAGTCGTTACTTAACTGAGGTTGGGTTATGTGCACAGAAAAGCATTTCACTAAAACTGAACTGAATTAACATCTTGATTTGGTTTTATCTGCACTGTGGTGTGTGAGGAGTTTGCCAGGTTTTGATTGGTGGATTACAAATGTCACTCACTGGTGCCGTCTTTACCTTGAAATGAGATCTAGTATATCACCCATACATATACTAAAAATTATAAAATCCAGGTATGGTCCGTTTCTTGATACCCACCCATATTTACATATGTACATCGATTTACATGTTCTATTCTACAAATCTGAGCTTAATACACGTCGTACTTATTTTGCCCTAAGAGTGAAAGGCTGTATCTTGTTATTGGGAAGCAGATGCTGTGATGCAGTATCAGGGGGCCCCTCTAAAACATAATTTGGCCTCTGATCACGTATCCTCATGGTCCTGCATCTAGTCTAAGAGGTTAAAAGTCACATACATTACTATTAATGCTGATTGTGGGTGGGTGTACATTGCAGAACAAATGGTTTTCAAACTCTCTGATGTTCAATAAGTCCAAGTGAATTGAGCTCCTTCTACATTCAACATCCTCAAGGTCTGAAACTTTCACTCACCTGCACTTTCTATGTGAGCAGGAGCAAGAGAAGCTAAATCACAGAACTTGTAAAAAATATCTAAAACTTTGAAATCATATTGCGTTTTACAACAGTTCCTCTTCATAATACTTTCTGTGGTGCGACTGGATTCTGTAATCAAGTGTCATGTGATGGACAAACCTTCAAACTCAAACTTGATGTTTCCTTTCTTTTTTCTTTACACACCTCTGAATGAATTTGGTTACTCTCACTACTGTTTGAGTTTCTTGTAGTAAAATACTGTGTGTTTGTCTCCATGTAGACTATGTGTCGTGTATGTTTTAATCCCCAGGTCAATTTCTTTTCATGGAATTGCAAATACAGGGACTGACGGTGACTTTGCTTCTTATACAAACTTCCACTCTTTGTTTTCTCATCCCTCCGTCTAGTGTCACTTGTTGATTAATTCTTCACTTCACGAGAAATAAATATATCCACTGATCGAGCCTTTGCAACTCCGGATTAGGACAGTGAAGCGGCTTCAGTTGATCTACTTTTTATGTAGTAATAAATACATGAATGTTTCTCTTCTTGCATAAATAGACATGACGTCTTCCAGCAGGAGGTGGTTCTTGTAGTTTCTTGGTGTCAGTTGCGTTAAACAACACCCTCCTCCCCATGCTGTGAAGTCGTCAGAAGATGATGAGGTCATCTTCAGCGAGGTAGCTTCATCGTACACCGTCTTTCTCTGTCTCATCATCTGAAGGAGATAGGGAGGTACAAGGAGGACCTGATGGACAGAAGGAGTGAAACAAAGGTTCCAAAGATTAATAAAAAAGACTAATAGATTTCCACTAATCTCATTAGTTCTCAATGAACAAATTGATAATTTTCACATTAGGCAGTGACCAAGTGATGATTATTAAGATGCTGACTCAGCTCTGACTAAGCTCGGAGTACAGGCACATGACACCAGGCAACTAACTCAACCATACTGTCGTAATAATTTAATTTCACAGTAAAACAGACGAACGGACACAACAATGGTCTAAAACCATTAAGCTCTTATGATCAGCAGAAATAGAGAGAACGAGGGATGGAGAGAGACTTTGGAGATTGTACCTCCAGATGCCAGATGATGAAGAGGAGAAGTGTTTCCCACCAAACAGTGAGTTTCTCTGCTTCTCTGTTTCTTGGGATGATGTCTTGGTTTCCATGGTGACAGGTTGCTGCTCAAGAATATGAGCAACTTGAAATCTGTGAATTGAGCAGAAAATATAATCAATGTTACACTCAGATAACATGATAATAATGGTCATAATCATAACTGCCAACATAACACACTGTTACAGATGTTGGCATCTGTCTGAGAGTTGCTCTATTTTTTCAGGGTTTGAAACCAGCTCATGTTTCTGTGTAGATTTAGTTATAATAAATAATAAAAAATTACAGTTTACATAAAATGTAAACTGTAACTAACAATCAAATGAGTGTGGTGGAGTAAAAAGCACAATATTTACCTCTGAAATTAAATACAGAGTGGTAGAATGTAAAGTTGTAGAAAATTGAATAATAGAATAATAATAAAATAAATGCAGTTAGTTTAATTCCACCACTGTTTTTTAATTTGGGATACTAACAGTTGTTTTTTAACTTTATCTTAACAAAGTGAAAAGTAACAATATATTAACATTACATGTGTCATGTTGTATGTTGAGTATGACAATATGAGTCTCACCTCCCCACAGACAACACTGTCAGCTCTCCCTCCTTCTTCTCCTTCACTTCATTCACTTCTACTTTTTCATTTAAAGTATTTGGCACGACAGTTGGGGAATGGTGCGTGTCAAGACACACTCCTCCCAGCAGGGGGGTCTTCTGCTGGTCGGTGGATGTGTCCAGGGAGGGCAGGATGAGGGTCTGCGGGGGCTTCAGTGGATCTTTGAGGGAATCCAGAGGAGGTATGAGAACAGCGGGCCATTTTCTCTGAGCGCAACGGGTGCAGCGGTAGCCGTGTTTGGGGGCCAGGCCCGAGAGGCCGGAGATGGTGTGGAGGTGGGACTGATGGGGGCAGAGTCTGGGGAGGGAGCAGAACGTGGACAGGGGAGACAGCATGGGAAACCTGGGAGAAGGAGGAGAGAGTGAGCAGGGGGTTAGTCACATTTAAAATAAATGTCATGTCAGCAAAGACAAACTGTGAAATACCATGGAAATTCAAATACTTTGGTCATCCGTAAATCACAAAATAAAGTGAAATAAGGTGACTCAGTGACATTTAAACCTGGAATAGGCAATATTGATGAAGCTCAGTGAGGAGGTATATCACATAATTGATCGACCTCAGATTTGTAAAATGTTTTTGAGTGTTAATCAAGTGTTTGTCATTCTCATATATTCATAAATAAGAGTTCACAACCTTCACTCAGGAGCAAAAATCTGTCTTTAAACTGAAAACAAATAATAATGTGACATTTATTGTGATAATTATTAATATCGACTGAATTTTTATCTTGATATCTTTGGCCATATCGCCCAGCCCTATCGACCTCGTTATTAATTCAGGTAATAAAAAGTGAGGCTGCAATATTGCCTCTTTTGCTTACATGTGTAAATGTAAAATAAATTGAAACACTGCACATGGTCACCCTGTGCTCTTTAGTTTCTGTTGTTTCGTTGTTCTTTTGTGCAGAAAAAAAAGAGAGCAAAAGAGATGAATACAGCTGTGTGACCCTGTTGTACTAGTGAGTGACCTGTAGTGACCCCAGATAACTTCTGCACAACACACACAAACAAACACACACACAGATAAAGAGAGAATGTTCTCGAATGTTAAGCTCACATGTTTCAGCAGGCTCATAGAGCCAGAGGCCCCTGAGACCTCTCTCTATTGTACATGTGGCATACACACATACTCAAGTGCATTGGATCCAGTTACCATTACATCATATAAGGAGATGAGATGAACTTTAAAGACTCTGCTGGAGGAGCTGGCTCAGTGCAGAGAACACACAGTACAAATGATTCCTGTGTGTGTCCATCCCAGACAGTGGAGTTAAAACCACAGCACACTGGTGGAGACTGTGGTCAACATCTGTGTGTTACTGGACTTGTTAGATTGACTTGAGCGGTGTTAATGACAGCGACGCACAACCCATGTTCCAGCCACAACTACACATGGTCATGTAAACTGTGTGACTTTAAGCTGTAAGTGTTTGAGCCTCATGACTCAACCGACAGCAGTTACAACGATGTGAGACGTCCACTTCAGACATGTGGGGATGAGTCAGGTACACGGCCTGATGTCAACTACATGGAGCTAATGTTATACACCACCTTTAAAGAGGTAAAAAAGATGTAGTAAGTAGATATCTCGTTCTAAACATTCTGCTATTCACACAACCAAATACACATACGTAGATTTTTATCTACTTGGTTTCAGGGTTAGGGTTAGAATTGGGTTTAGGTTAGGTTAAGGGTTAGGGTTAGGCATTTAGTTTGGATGGTTAGGGTAAGGGGCTAGGGAATGCATTATGCAAACGAGTGTCCTCACTAAGATAGCTGTACAAACGTGTGTGTGTGCGTGTGCGGTCTCATACTTGATTGAGGATCCTTTGCTCAAGGCCATCTGTTTGCTCTCGTACTCAAGCAGCAGCTCCTCCAGTGCAGCAGCATTTTCTGAAACACACACACATATAAATACTCCATCAGTAATTATGTTAACTATAGTGATAGTCAATAACTTTTTTGCTGAAGGTAATACTGTAAATTCCTGTTTGAAGGAATGTGATTTAAGATCATATTAAAGGTTTATAAACAATGTTTATCTTTGCACTTTTTGGCATCTGATTGGCTAAAGGGCTGGAGAGTCCTGGGCTATTTTGGCCATTTTTGAAAGCCTTTGATTTTGCCTTTATACACCCAATTAAAACATGATTACATTGTAAATGCTTGTTTTGTTGTTGTTCAGCACAACATTGCCTATATGACCAGACAATTCATTTTCACTTAGTATACAGAATATATCAAGATATTAAACCCAACAACACAACACATGGTGTGATTTGATCACAGCTTACAGTATTACTCCACTGAGTCATATGATTGTTTTGCGATGTGGAAACAAACTGGAAATAATTTTCAGTTATTAACAGTAGAAATGTGTTGTTGGAAACTATTACTAACTGATTAATATATCGACGTCTCAACAGCTACATTTACTTTGAATCTGTTGAATCAGCCTCTGTCCAATAAGTAAATCAAAATGTTTTTGAAGATTCATAGTTGATGCGAGTATAGAATTAAGCTAAGAAAATACTAACTTTAGTTTTATTGTCTAGAAATAGATGTTTTTGTACTTTTCACAGTGTTGCTGTCTGCAGTTCCCTTTTCTCAAAGTCTAACTCCAACCATCAACCTGGCATGGAGAGACAAAGAGCTGCTGAGTTGGCAGCAATAAAGACGCGTCCTTGGTTGTGTGTGACGACTCGTGTTCCCTTCTAAACCCACAAGGGATGACATGACTCTGACCACGAGCTCCTACAGAGGGTGACATCACTGTTGGTAGTTACTGGACACGTACCTTTCTTTTCAGTGATGAGGCGAACGAGGACACTGATGGTGTCTTCATTGAGGTCGTCAGATATGTAGGGAGTGTTACCTAGTGCAAGGAAACAGAGAAAATTAACCTCTATTAATTGGTGTTTATAGCTGAGTGGATATGTGTACTGTTAGGGGTATTTACTGTATGTGCAGATTGACTGATGAGTTTGTTTTAAAGCGCCATGTTCCCAGCTTCTCTCCGAGTCGTCAGAAAGACAATCAGGAGAAACATTGTTAGAGTTGCAGAGCCAACAGCACAGTTCACACGGTGCATGTCGCTGCTGGGACACCGTGCCGCGCCGCACGATGGGACTGATAGGGATGGATGTGGATCACTGAACAGCAAAGAATAGATACGCCTCCATGGCAACCCCTGTTACCATCCCATAATAGCACGGCACAGTGAGGCAGCTGAGACAGAGGAGAGCGATGAGGACGTTGGGGGATCTGGAATAGCTCAGTCAGCGATCACACTCCATTCAGCGCTTTAGGAGCACACAGAGTTGTGTGTGTGTGTGTCTGTGTGTGAGTGTCTGTTATACCAGACCCCCAATGCCAGGAGACTTTATGTGTCTGTGAATTAAAGAACAAAACGTGACTGTATAGATTTGTGTGTCTGTGTGTGAGAGTGTGTGTTATACCAGCCCCCCAATGCCAGGTGACTTTGTGTGTCTGTGAATTGAAGAACAAAACGTGACTGTAGATTTGTGTGTGTGTGTGTGTGTGTGTTATGCTGTTGTTGTCTCCACAGTGGCTGTTGCTAAGTGAGCATCTTCATCACACTGAGATCTCGTCTATTTATTGTCAGCCACGTTGAGGCAGCAGCACTTTATAATTGTTTTTGCTTGATCTTTTTGTTTTGTCTTTTACAATTCGTCATGATGCCTTTTACATTGTATGTGGAGTACTTTGAATTGCCTTGTTGTTGAAATGTGATAAACTTTCCTTGTTTTCAGATAGGTTTCTTCAGTTTGAGCTGTTTGACCACGCGCACGTTACACGAACATTATTGTTCACGTACTTGCTTAGGTACTACATGTGTTAATGGAGGATTCCAGTAGGGGGCACACCACAGACATCACACTAATGAGTGCAGAGCACTCTGCTTTGTAATCTTTGACTCAGACCGATCTTTCTGCCACTTCTGGATTTGAGCTCAGTAAACATAAACAAAGATGGCGACACTACACTAGATCAACATTTGTCTGCTCTCAAGATAAATACAGAAAAAGCATTTTAAACCCTTTTCCGTTGTGCATGGACGTAACGGTCTCGGACTTGTTACCATTTAGCTTGTCTTCAAAACCCTCCTCTATTTCTGTCACTGATGAAGTGGCCACTGACCCTTTTATGTGGGAATTGCATTTTGTGTATGTGTCGCGTTAACTTCTAAAAACACGCACAACCTACACACCGAACAGACACAGGATACGCAAAGCAGCCATCTTGCTAACGGTAACGGAAAGTATATTCCGACCCTAGAACAAAACAGAATCATAAAGCTGTAGCAACTAAACTCTACGTTACACTCTACGTCTCATAACTGCGCAGGTGGAGGTTTGTGTGCCATAAACACAAAAGTTGCAGATTGATGTCAGCTCAGGACATTTTTTGTGTCACCCCACATTTGCCTTTTTTGTTTCCCTCTGTCAGCTCTCCAATATGTCAAAAAATATTTCTGTGTCTGCAGCTCTGCACAGTCGTCTCTGCGGAGTTTAGCTCTGCCTAGCTCAGCCTGGCTTCGCTGTAATTCTTCCCCCAGGGTTTTCTCCCTGACTGGAGCTGATGAGGAAAGTGCTGGAGTAAGAAGTTTATCTCTAACCTCAGCTCGGTCAGGACTTCAGTGCGCAGAGAGAGACAGACAGACAGACAGACAGACTGTCCACTGCAACAAGGATAGTGACATAAGAACGACAGGGAAAGAGGGAGATAAAGTTTTCCCATGCAGTCTCCTCCTGACCTCTAATCATTGTTTTTTTCCTACTTTTCCACCTGCAGTCTGATACCCTGCTTATACTACCCCCTTTCTCGCCCTTTTATTTGTCTCACTCACACAGCTCATCTCTGCACTGTTGCATCATCTGTCCTCAAAGCTGTGGAGGCGAGGAGGAGAGGAGAGAAAGAAAGGAGCTGAGAGTTAAGGAGGTGACAAGGCGTCTAAAAATCACTCCGCCAATGTACAACCTTACATCTGTAACACATTACTGTAGATATTATCTTTTTTTTAACTTTATATTAAGGTTAAAACTGTGTCTTTGGCTTATAACACCTCTTATATACACTATTGTTAATGTTCAATGTGCATTATCAAGTTAGTAGTAGTGGGCGGCTGTGGCTGAGGGGTAGAGCGGTCGTCCTCCAACCAGAAAGTCAGCAGTTCGATCCCCAGTCTTCCCCATCTGCATGCCGAAGTGTCCTTGGGCAAGATGCTGAACCCTGAATTGCCCCTCATAGAACAACAAAGTGCTGCTAATAGATGCACTGTATGAATGAATGTGTGTGTGAATGGGTGAATGTAAAACTGTACTATAAAGAGCTTTGAGTGGTCATCAAGACTAGAAAAGCGCTATATAAATACAAAACCATCAAGTAGTTTCATATGCAACACATACTGACAGTAAATGGATTTTGGAGAAAGGAAAGAGAGGACAAAAGGAGACAGGACAGGGACTGAGAAGAAAGTGGAGACAGAAACAGGAGACATTAACCATGAGCTGAGAACCTGGGTGAATTATTGATCTGGCTGGGAAAGGGGAGATGGATTGATAGTGTCATGTTTATAGACAAGAAAGGGAGGGGGTGTCAGAGAGCCAAGAAATGGGATGAATGGAGAGTAGGTGGGCAGATAAAGTGTAGCTGCAGGGAGATTCCCTTTAGGTGCATGGTTGTCTTGGGTTTCACAACAACGTGCTGCGAGATGCTGAGACCCAGGCAACGCTGCAAACAAAAGGCAGAGATCACTGACAGCAAGAGCGCTGCTGTGACCTCTGTCCGGCCTTGCAAATGCCTGAAATCCCCCATCTTGTCCTCACACTAGACACTATATATTTTAATCCTGACTGCGACAGTAAATCCAAAGGTGTGAAAACGTCAGCACGTGGGGCTCGTTTGTCAGAGGTTCAGATCCGTCGAGGTGGCAGCTGTGCTCCTACGCTATGATGCCTCGCTACTTGCTACTGTAGTTGTGGTTGAGGGAAACTCCTGCACACAGACCCCCTGGATAAACTACAAAACAGTGGAGTGTGATAACTGGTAAAAACATTATGTAAGTAGTAGTAGTTCGGCTACAGTGGGATGGACATTATATCCACAAGAAGGGAAATCTCTGTCTGTCTCTTTGTCTGTGGCTCGCATATCTCAAGAATTGTTCATCTTATCGGCTTCACACTTGACATGTGTATCGTTATTGGGCCCAAGTTAGTGCAGTGTTGAATTTGTTGCATACTTGGAAACATGATAGATTCAATATATTGATGAAATTTAAATAAACAGGCAGTTAGTGCTCAGCAGTAGCATCTAGGACTCGTCAACCTAAGTGACTTTCACGGCAATGCCTATAACGATTCTCCAGTTCGGGTTCTGTGCACTGACTCAAGCTTCACTGAACAGCTCTTTGTCTTTACTTGGCTCAATTGTTGTAGGTCACTTTGACAGTTTCAGAAAGAAAACTGCAACCAGCATCACCACAGGACAAACAAACAGCCCATTCCAAACAGGCAGGTTTAGAACAGCCACTGCACTGGTAACAGTACAATGGTTAAGTAAAATGTGTGCCATTTATAAATAACTCTTTAAAAAGTGTAACTTATTATTTGTTTGTTTCCTCATATGTAGACTCTGTAATTCAATCACTGCTTAAGTTTGTTATAGTAAAATATTTAAATATTACTTAAAGCTGTCGCCTTTTTCTATTAGGTAACCAAATGAACTAACACAATGGCACAATTGCAATGTTTGCACAGTTGAACCAACTCTATGACTCACATTTAGTTAGACTCTTTTTGTGAAACTTTGAATTAGTTGAAACACCTCATGGCAGGCACAGTTTATCAAAATGCCATATGTTTTATATGGAAATGTACCAGGAGATCAACACATCACTGTGGGGCCAATACCTCAGTTTTTAAAAAGCTGCAGTAGTTAATATGCCCCATGTGACCGGAGGTTTTTACCTGCTAATAGAAGCATAAAGGTAACGTGGGTGTACTTGTCACATTGTGTGCACAGCAGTGTACAGGTATAAGACCAGGTGTTAGGTCGGCTGTCGTATTACAATAACCAAATCCTAGACTCAAAGTGTATAAATTGTTTTCATTTGGGTCAATGGCTGAAAAAAAGTTTCCAGATCTATGAAGACTCCTCCAGAACAATACAAGAGACAAAGGGCGGGAGCAAAGAGCACTCATATTACTCCAACACTGTGCAAACAACAGAGGACGGGTGGGGAAACTCCACACTCTTCATCACGCTATATTTGTCTTTTTCTCTTTCCCATAAACTCTCTAGATTTTTGTATTTATTTATATCTCCCTCTCTGTCGAGCGATACCACTCACATCCCCCCATCTCTTCTAATTCTTCTTCTTCTCCATCTCTCTTTAGATTTCTTTCCGTGTTTACTTAGGTCAGTTTCTGTCTGACGTCAGTAGAGCGAGTGAGTCGGTGGGAATGCTGCTCCCCCTCTTTTCAAATAGGAAAATTACAAGAATAACAAGTGCACGTCTAGAACAACACAGCATGCATGACTTGTAATGACCCCTGCAAGGTTGAAGTTAAAAAATATAACGAGACTCCCATGTAGGACTGCGTGCGATATATAAACTGTGGCTGCATTTATTTAAGAGTGTGCTGTTTCAGTTTGAGAGCAGGAATTATTAAAGTCACGCTTACACTTCTTCCCTGTATGCATGAATCTGTTGTATTATGATGCTCCTGATATGATGCTCTTATAATGGTGGTTTACCTTATTTTATTTTAGTTATTTCAGTGTGAGTGCAGGGTTTTGAGTGAGAGCATGACAAAATCTGACCTTGAAATCAATAAGTCCTGCTCTCAAACTTTGGGCACGGCTTCTTGTTCAGTGCTGAACTGATTCGGCATATTAAGGATGAACGTGACAACAACCAGAACACATTTCCTTCTCTCCTTCTATTTGACTTTCTTTACTCACTTTTTTCGTATTCCTGCCAACTACTCTCTCTCACCTTCTTTTTGTGGTGTGGCCATCTCCTCATCCCCTCCCTCCTTCTCAGCAGCGCAGCGGTATCCCTTCTTCTTCAGGATGTTGCAGATGAGGATACCCAGCAAGCCCATCACACAGAAGATGGGCACCAAGGCAAAAACAGCGTATTCGGCCGACTTCTCCTCAGCACTCCGCACCACTGTGCCATTGATTTTTCCTCCTGCACCAGCAGATGAAGCTTTTCCCACTGTGCGAACTATTCTGACATGTAATGCTGCAGAAAGAAAGAAGATATAAGAGTTGTAGGTAGTTAAAAGACTGTATAATGGATTTGCAGCATGTGAATATAAAACCATTTTCTTGAAAGACAGACATGTGCTGCAGGAGCATGCTTACCTTTCACACAGGGACTCTGGGTGGAAACTCCCCCGGAGGCAGAGGAATAAAACCTGCAAGCGGAAAAAAGAAAGAGGAACAAGGAGGATAATTAGAAAGATGGACAAAGGAGAGTGGAAAAAAGTGAGGGGTTGTTAGGCAATGTAAGAATGAATCAGCCTGTGGCTTGATGTGTTCAGTGTTGCCTGCACTTCGTGAGGAATCATGCACTATGTGTGTGTGTGTGGGTGGTTTCCTGTTTTCCAGACTCAGAGAAAATGCAATGACTTAATTTAGAACAAATGAAAGTTTTACGAGGTGCGTGTCGCAGCAAATCCCTTTGAATGTCAGGCGTACAGCTGGTGTGAACAGTGGGTGAATTAGGAAGCAGACAGGTAGGCCACCACAGAGACAGACTGGCAGTCCTCACCCAGGCAGACAGTCTCCACAGACAGCATCTGAGGTCGCGGTGCCAGGGGTTGCGACCTTCCGATTGACGACCTCGCAGTAGGCATGAGGACGGCAAAGCTCAGAGTCGAATGCGTCCGAAAAGGTTCCTGTCGGGCACAATCGGCATTTCACTTCCTCTGCTGGACTTTGGATCTGCCCACAAGCCTGAAAAGACAGAACGAAACATCTCAACTCAAGCTAAGAGGCTGAATACAACCTGAAACCTGCAATGAAGGTGTTATACTATAAAATTAAATAATAAAAACATTTTATCAATTATTTTCTATTGTAGTTCATAGGCTCACCTTGCATGGCTCCTCGCCTGCAGGGCATTGCAGACATACACACCCTTCTCCACACCGACACTGCACTGCTGCAGTCCAACCACAGCCAAACACCTGCAAGACACACACACACACACACACACACAAACAAACACACACACACACACACACACAAACACACACACACACAACACACAGATGCACAGACACTTTGTAAATCATGATGTTCATGTCACATGGTCGATATGAAACCAAATTGAATGTAAGGTGCAAGGATAGAGAGTAACACACATGCAGCCTTAAAAGATAGCTTTCACACACACACACACACACCAGAAAGCACAAACACATACTGTACAAATTTACCGTGAGAAGGACGAGAGCTGAGCAGTAAAGGTGGTTCCTCATCTTCTTCAATGTATTCTTCTATGTACATATGATCTGGAACAGACAGGAGACAGAGATAGATCAGATTGAATCATGTTTAAAACATTGTCAGGTCCACATGTACAAAATAGTATATGGGTGTGCAATATACATTCATAATATAATGATAAAGAGTAAAAACTGTGACCTCAACCATTTACATGCCAGAAAAGTTTTGCGACCCCTCTTCATCAGTCCCTCTCTCTCTCTCTCTCTCTCTTACACACACACACACACACACACACACACACACACACACACACACACACACACACACACACACACACACACACACACACGCACGCACCGGCAAAACACACCTGAGTCATTTTTGGGACAGAGCACAGTGGCTCTAGTGACAGGGAGGTAAGGAGCACCTGTAAAATGCCGTAAATAACATTTACTATGAATCAGGGGCTTTTTATAGACAGGAGTGAATGAACCTGGGCTGCTCTGTAGCTATTTCTGTCCTGTAACTACTCACATACACATTTAAGGCCATTATTCAGGCTGCCACATATTCATTTACCAACACGTGCTGACTTTCTCAACCCAGGCCTGGGAGTATTTCCTGGTGTGAGTTAAAAAAATAGGTTCTTCTCATGGACAAAACTAAAGATGGTGGCACTGCCTTCTTTACAACAAGGATGTTGGAAATTAAATGAAAGCTCTAAAGCTCCAGCAGGACAATCTCTGAGTCGTCATTGATGGGTCATCTGTTAAGATCTGTGTTACCTGTTACTACAGTGTAACAACAGAACAATGCTGTCATTTCTAAAGTTAGATACTTGTAGTCAGAAAGTTGGAAAATATTTTAAAACCCTAAATCCCTGCAGTACATGCACGCACACGCACATATTATCACGCTTCTATTTAACTTAACGGACTGAGATGAAATCAAACCTGAGGTCACTTGTCAATAAGAACAAATTTTTAGACTCCTCTAAAACCCATGACAACATTAATTAAGCTGTTGCGTGAAATGTGCACTGCACTGTGCTCCCAGTTGTGGCCACAATTACACGATTCACACAGGGGAACCTCAGCCTGTCAGAAAACAGCAACTTATTGTTTCACACAAAATTTAAATCGTTAATTTCATCACAACATATCCTGCACAACTTCAGTAAAGAGAATATGAATATCTGAGAATTACAAAGATTGATAGCGCGATTTGAAGGCTGCTTTTTCTTTGTTCTGTATACTTTTCTCCCAGAATGAAAAGATTTAACTGAAAGTCTGCGTGACATCAAGCAGGCTTATAAAACAGCCACTGACCAAATGAGAAACACATGAGACATTGGAGATCAAACAAAAAGAAGAGAAGCAAAGGAACTGGAAAGGATGGAAGACAGAAGGAAAAGGTTAAGAAACTGAGGGAATGTGCTGCTGTATTCAGAAAGAGCAAAGTTGAAAGTAAAGGAGAAGTTAAATAAAAAGCTAAAGAAAGAGACAGTATGGATGGAGGAAGACATTATGGAAAGGATAGTGAGAAAAAGAGAGAACAAAAGAGAGGAGACGGACAGAGGAGCATACTCACCCCAGACTTGCAGTTGAATTACACAGTTGCCGTGACAACTCAGTGAGGATGCTCTGCTACGAAAGTGTGGACCAAAACCTAAATATAATCTAACTTTCTGACAGTTGAATTAAAACTACAAAAAACTTGATCAAAGTTGTCACGTAACTTAAAAAATTAAGAAGTGAAATCTCAGATCCTAGGAGACGTAACCGAGTGAACGTTGAGATGATAGAAAAGTTACAAAAGTAAAACAAAGGAGTCAGACACACAAATCTGTGGAGCTGAATGGAGACGTGAGTGTACCTGCATGTGTCTTATACTGTCACTCTGACCACAGACACACCCCTGATGTCCTTAGGACATGCCCATCACTGCGGAGTGTGTGTGTGTGTGTGTGTGTGTGTGTGTGTGTGTGTGTGTGTGTGTGTGTGTGTGTGAGGCTGCTTTAATGCTATAATCATGCCACACGGCATATTGTTTTAAACATTAGCAAGCAAATCACATTTCTACCCTCAATCAAACGCACACACAAACACACACACACACACACACACACACACACACACACATTCATTGGTAATGCCAACACCAACACTTGTGCCTTGTACAAGCAAAGAAAATGTAATGACTTTATGATTTCGGTCCGGCGAAGCTTTAATGCCAATGAGAGGCCTCTGAATTATAATTTCAGGGAGAAAGATAAAGATAAAGCAGGGTCAGAAAAACCACTGGCAGACAACACATGGGTGAAGGCAAAGGGCTGATCAAGCTATAGAGGAACAGAAAAGAGAGAGAAGGAGATGGAGAGATTTGGTGGAGGAGATGGAGTGAGATTTCTAAAGCTTGATAGCATGATATATATAGAAGCATTTGTTAAAAAGTCATACAGACCAGAGCAGGAGGCTAATTACAAGTCACACATGCCCACATACCTAAACACACAAATATGCACCAATATGCACACACACTGAAAGAAAGGATGGAAGAAACGATCAATAAAACGACAATGACAGAGAGAGCTCAACAAAAATGGGACATAAAATTAAATAGTGTCAAGTAACAAATTGGAGCAAGTCAGAGGGGGAGAGGAAGGTCAGCGTTTCCTCTCTTGACCTCCAGAAGTACAGTCACTGCAATAACTGAACCTAACAGGATTTTAGGTGCAATGAATGTATATAATCAGAAATCTTCAGTAGAGAGCTGATATACTGTATATACTATATGATGGAGGGAGGAGGGTAGGTCACTTTATAGGAATGCCAGGTCAGTATTCTGTTTTCATATTTAACCTGGTTGAAAATGTTTTGTACATTTAAGCATGGGGGAAAAGCTTCTTCTTCTAACACTTATTTTTCCCTTATGCACTTGCAAATTTTATTACTGGATTAGATTCTGCAACCTTAAACTGCAGTAGGTGCAAATATATTTGGTTATAAATGTATTCTGGAAAGGTAGAAAAGGGGAATTTGTCAGGTAAAGAAAGTAAAAGTGTGCAAACAGCAAAACATGCAGTTTAAAATACAAGATGCATGACAAAGATTGTACAACAAAGATGTTAAAAACGTTAACCACTAGAAGTCAGACGTTCACAACCACCATTGTCTGCATGTGATGCATTTACATTTAATTTTAGTTTGTCTGAGGTTTTCCACACAAACCCACCACAGACGTGAGCGTGACACGTGAGACTTTCACTGGACCAACAATCACCGTGTCCATGTGTGGCCTTGTCTGTCTATCACCCATCCTCCTCTTCTTCATCAATATTCATCACTATTCATCAAAAAGTATCACTCAGACTCCAGCAATTCAAAACGATACTTTACGGAATAGGACCAACACCTCTCTCAGATCTGCCTATTAAAAACAAAGCAACAGCCAACAGCCAGTTATCTTAGCTATGGCTGTCCAAACGGAAAAAAAACTACTCACCAAAACACATACAGTAGATAAGTGGATTAGTATCCAGTAGCCTACTGTCTACTGAGAAAAGTAAATTAAAGTGGCTAAACATGGGAGCTAAGTAGAAATAGCTTAATGTTATTTCCATGACAGCTCCCAAAAAGTGAAGCCAAAGCCTCTCAATCGCCACCTGGTCGCTGGCTGAAATAGAGGTCATAAACCCCACCTACTCCATGTTAGTGGATGGAACATGGGGCAAACTAAAAAGTCAAAGTAGCCTGCCCAACGGATTTTTATCTGAGATGTTTTTTAAAAACATTTTAGGTAGTTCTTATCACACTGATAAGTTTGCTTTTAATTTTATATTTGATGCAATAAACACAGGGTGAAACTTCATGTTTGACAGCTGTGACTGCCTCACAGTTGGTCAACAGGACCTCACTACCACAGCTCCATCCCCTGATCACTACTGCTCAGACCCTGGCTCCAAATGCACAAGATGGCAACACGACGCGTCGTCCATCTCTATAGAAAGTCTATGCCTTTGTCTCTCTCCCTTGAACTCTCTCTAGTCTTTCTATCCTCACTGTCCTGTCTGAGCTGTCAATCCTGTGATTGCATTTTATTGTCTGAACGTTTCCTTTTCATAACCATCTTTTTCACGCCGGCTGTGCTTTGGTTTGGAGGCTGCACTTGCATTGACGTGTGGAAAGACGATGAAAACAACAAGTCCAAAACATAAAGGGAGTTACAGTTTTTCCTACACTGTGTAAAACAGTAATTAGTCCAAACCGTCACTGCTGTTGTTTGACACCTTTAAATAACAAGTCACGACAACGTCAGATGACCAGTCACATTTTCTGTGTTGTTCAGAGGACCTAAAAATAGCAGTAATGAAGAAGTAATGGCGAGGGCATGACAAAAACATGGATATTATTCTATTCTGCGGTGGTTTTTGGGGGCGAGGCCGTGGAGCGGCAGCTGATGTGTTGGAGAGCTTATTCTGGCTCCTTGATGTCATGCAGCAGATGAGCTGAGAAATCCTGCTGGATGAAGCTTTGAAGGAAGGAAGGAACCACAGAAGAGGAAACACACGAATGAGTGGAACTCCTCTCCTTTCAGTTTGAGGTGACTGAGCAGCAGGGGAAGATCAAGGTAAGGTTAGGCCGCCACATTATTGGCTTCTGAATAATTAGACGTGTTTGTCAGATATCGTCACCTTCCTAAAATAATGGCCGTTTTGGTAGGAGATGCACTTGACAATGAGTTGCAATTTTATTTTTAGTGGCCCGCAGTGTGTTTTAATACATTTCAGTAATGCTTACATGTCTTCCATATTTAAAGTGGAAGACTTATAGCTCCACCCCAGAAAACAAATTCTGACAATGAGCCGTCAGCTGAGTCTGTGGCTGCTTGTGACTTGACACCATATGAACCCAATGAAGGCATTGGAACCAGTCTGAAGTGATTGAGGGATGGAGCAGCGGTATCGAGGCCCCAGCGATACACATTTGTTTTAGCATCAAATAACCAATTAAAACAAAACTTAACACAAAAAACTTTTGAACAAACATCAGTGTGATCAGAACTACCTAAAATGACAGAAAACATCTAAAAAAAAAACATTTATTTGACATGTACTTTGACCTTTTAGTTTGGCTCATGTTCCATCCATCTCCAGCTCCTAATATTGGCCAATTCCAAGTTAACGGTGTGTCTTTCTTCATCTTTTAAATAAAGCCTTTTTCAAAATGTTGTGGAATTTTGTCACCATCCACTATTTGACAGTATATAAATTGATGAAACCTTATATATTATGATAATAATGGTTCCCAATTGGTGGGCTGCAGTCAAACGGTGGATCATTGTGAGTCAGCTCTGAGTGAGGACCAAATGTATGGTTTGGTTTAGCATTTTTTTTAGTTGGGGTCTAACATAACAAGACAGTCTAGCTAAAAACAACTTTTCCTCCCTCTATTCTTTCCAGCAAAGTAACTGTTGTATTACTACGTTCTTGTTATTATTGGCCCTTAAAGCAGACCATGCTGTAAAGTAAGTGTTTGGGTAGTCTTAATACGCCTGAATTAATTATAATCCATCCTTTTCACCCTGTCAGTCTCGTTATGGGTTTTTAAGTGCTGCGATTTCGTATGGCAGCTCTGTACTTAATCTTAATTTTCATCTTGTTTTAAAAAAACAAACACTGAATGGGTGTTAGGTCTGCCTGTGTACTGACAGTGATTTAATGACTACAGAGAGACATTGATCCTGAGGTAAGACAAGTTGGAAACAACAGATTTACAGCTTCTCTTTTCAAAGGGTCTCGTGAAGAATAGGGAATTTCAGCTGGTCAACAGATTTATCATATGAATACAAACTGTATGAGGCAACACAACGATACACATCTAGAAGTCTCTGAGTTTTAACCTGACGGCAAACCAGGGTCTTTCTGTGCAGAGTTTGAATGTTCTCCCTGTGCCTTCATGGGTTTTCACTTCCTCCCAGAGTCCAAAGAGGTTAAGGTGTAAATGTGAGAGTGAATGGTTGTTTGTATATGTTGTCCCTGTGATACAGTGGCAACATGTCCAGGGTGTACCCCACCTCTCGACTAATGTCAGCTGCGGTTGGTTCCAGCTCCCCTCTGACCCTCAAAGGATTAGCATTATAGATAATGAATGGATGGATGAATACAAACTGTAGCGACTAGAATCAGTGAAATTCACCACATATGAGAAGTGGTTTAACTGAACTGGCTCTCAGACTTTTATCTATCAATGGTATAATTACTAAATTACTTGAGCTAGTGCGTGTGGTGGCAGCTGAACACGGACTATGATTACTACTAGATTGCTTGATATACAATATGCCTACTCACATATACTACTATTATTGGCAATACTCTACCAGCCAATGCTGCTCCCTTCATCTCTATCAAACATTTTCTATGTATAAATACTTTAAACATTGACACACCTCTCCATTATGTTAAAAACTGTTGATGTGCTCAGTTACACTCAGTTTTATTGATTCATTCATTGAGCTGTATTTCAATTAGGTTTGGCCAGGTCTGTAAACCAGGTCACATTCACTAAACTAGACAACATTGTGTTGCTGTGTCCTGAAATTATGTAACTATATGAATAATGATGACAGTCAACAGCATCATCACCCTTTTCTAATCTTTACTACTTAGTTTTAAATATCTTCAGATTTCTATCCTTTGCTCTGTATGTAGTGATGCATCATCAGGGGGAAAAAACATAATTTCTTGGGATTACAAGTTGAGAAATCTGCCTTTGTCTTAGGCTCATAAAACCCTTTAAATGTCCATTAGATTAGCTCAGAGATCAGTGTCACCAAGCCTGAAACAGGGCTGTTTTTCTTCAAACTTGAAGAGTTCTAACGTCACAGACATTCTGAAGATACTAAACATGATCATGACTGAGCAGTGACACCATACTCTACAGATTTTGTCCATAATGCTGAAATTTAACCTTGATTTTGGGTCATAAATGGTACTCCATAATAAACTGTCAAAACTAAAAGAAGCTTAATGTTCCTTTAATGCTTAAAAAGAGGCGATTAGTATCCTGGGCCTTTTTAAAGTACTTCATGAGAAGTGGATTTCCGTCCATCACGAGAAACACCTGACAAAAAAAGGTTAAAGTCCTATATAGTTCTATAGTCTATTAAGCCAACTAGGTCATGTAATGTGTCCGGCTTTGGGAAACACTCGACGTGATGCACATGAGAATTATCTTTACAGCAGGAGCAGTGAAATACAATAGAAAAGAACTGAGCCTGCAGAAAAAAGGTTTAAGGTAATTATACTCCATTATCCATCAGACATTTCGTGGACCGAGAGATAATGTGCACGTGTGTGACAACGACGCGATCGGGACAACCATACCCTCTGTTTGACTCAATGGAGGTGCCCATTATCGCCAAATGAAAGGCTGATTTACGCCGACTCTTTCTACGTTAGAGCTCAGACAATGTCTCATTATGGGGAGCGTGTCTGATAACCGTGCAGGTGTCGCCTCTTCACACATGTCTGCGGATGCGTTGTTCTTTCACTGCCTCTTTGTGTCTGTCATTCCCCCGCTCTGTCCTTGGGTTGACGTGATGCCAGTCGTCATGTTTTCCAGTGGAACTGCACACCAGCAGAAACCTAACAGGCCTCTCCTGTGTCTTCGCTGCACGCTGTCTACGAGACGTCGATAGGTTGGAACAAGAGAGGTCGAGTTGACCAGAGAGAGTGGAGGTAGAGAGAGAGACAGAGAACGGACATGAGAGACGGACGCAGTATGTCGTTCAGCTTGTCTACAGCTCCGTGATACTGACAGAGTTAAACCTCTGCTGCAACCTGAGACCCAACAATGCCGCAGGGGGACTCTACATGATGCTAATTTCCCACAGCCGCACCATTCATTCATATGCATACAAAGAAACCCCAGCAGAAATGTATCTTTTCCTCTTGTTCGTTTAGTGGTTACATAAAGGTGTCGTCGATTTCAAAATTTGTCACAAACAAGCCCAAGTTGCTCCTATTCTTCTTTCTAAAAAGTGTCAAGGAGACAAGGACACATTGCCATTACTTCACCTAAGGCGACACAAAACAACCCTAAAAGAATAAAATGTTTGATTATGATTATGATTATGACTATGAATTTCACAGGAAGTACTTTCAGAGACTAGATATTTTCCAGAGTCTGTTATTTTCCCTTACATCATCATCATGAACACTGGATGTAAAGCAGCTCCTTTTGTTCCAACATCATAAGTTACCATTTATAACTCATACACACATACTAAGGCTATATTAAAGTCAGCTGCACATGCACCCTGTAATCAAGCAATTATCACACACGCAAAAACATGTATGAACACTTTCAACATGTAATCTCTATTTGTCAAACAAATAAAGAGGATTTAGTTAATTACTGTTTTAGCCACTGGACAAATCTATGTCTCACAGCTGTTGATGTGACGCTAAGTAACATTGTCTGCTGCTCTCAAGAAAACTGAACTGGTAAGAGACATTTTTCAGATTTCGTAGATTTAAAACTTTAAAAATTTGTGTCTTAAATGAAAAGTTTCTGGAAATTAAGCGTATCAGGTTTTTAGTGAAGAGTCAGATGAGAAACGTGACATGAATCTCCTGTCTGTACTGTGAGGGATCTATAGCTAGGAGCTGGCTAGCTTAGCTACATCACACACACATCAATTGTACATATCAATTAAAAAGTTAAACATGTTAACTTGTGATCTTTCGAGGTGCTGCAGGGTTGATTTGATAACTTTTGGTAAGATCCAGGCTAACTGTTACCCTCTTAGCTAAGACTTAGCTTAGCTAGGGTACGCTACGGTGGCCTAGATAGCCAATTTGATGACACATGTGCTGCAAAAAGTCACAACACGTAAATGTGCACGTTTCTGTATTTGTGTGTGTTTTGACTTTTTGCAGTGCATGAGTCGATGGGCGACACATCTTCACTTCTTCACTTCTTCCCTCTATCCAAAAATGAATCCATAATATTCTGTATACGAATGCTGCCATCTTGTGAATTTGGAGCCAGAGTCCGGTGATGGAGTCAGATTCATCTGTCAATCATGAAAACTTAAAATCAATGTGATAAGATCTAAATGACAGAAACTTTTGAAAAAATTATAATTTGAAGAATACTTTTTAGTATGGTCCATGTCCTATCCACTATCATGGAGGAGGCAGAGTTTATTACCTTTACTGCCGCCAGCCACCAGGGGGTAATCAAGACAATTTGGTTTCAATTTAGGGAGCAGTCATGTATGTCTTCCATGTTTATATACAGTCTTTAACAATGCGTTCATGGCGACTATGGTCTTAAAAAGGTGCATTTGGTAGATGTGCTAAGTACTAAAATAACCGTCCCCATCCTATGAAAAGCTTCAATACATAAAGTGTATTTACCAAAATGTCTATTTATTCTGTTAGTGAAGTCTACTGTAGGTCAGTGAGTTCAAAGACATACAGAACAAGCAGTGAGAGGTTTAACCAGACCTCTGGGAATGTCAAGTATCTTAAACAGCTCCTAGACCTGTACTACACTGTAATCTTATGTGAAAACACTTCCTCATAGTTTTTATGCATGTGAAGTGGAAAAAAAATCAGCAGATAAGAAAAAGAACTGTTTGCCTATCACACAAAAAACCTGACTCAGATCCACATATATTTATGGATCTCACTAGGCTGTGTTTTGACTTGTATTCAATATCTCTATTAAAGTGCTGCTACAGAGGAGAGGTTCAATTTCCTGCTTTGTTGGCTACATTGTCATTACTCAGCGGTTGTTTTGAAACAGGGCATGTGTGTAGCACTCCTCACATGAGGGATTGTGTGGATTCCCAGCAAACATGACACACACACACACACACACACACACACACACACACATATGCGCAGAGTCAGTCACTCGTGCCTCGTCACAAAGAGATCGACCCGGACACGCTGCTGTGTGATTTGCTCTGGCAGCTGAAAGCCAGCGATTGGTTACTGGCGAGTTCAGATAGCAGATTTTGGTCGCATTCAGATTTCCTCCCCCCACAGGCGGTCTGAGGGGTAGCGGACGTGGGCAGTCTCTTCCTCCTCTTCTCCTACAGCTTATTTTTAAGACAGTGTAATTAAACGTACAGTGCGGAGTGGCAGGGCGGACGGAGGAGACAGAGGGGAAAGGTTGTGAACTCAGACCGAGATTACAGTCACCTGCTTTTGTCCTGACTGAACCAAATCTCGTAAAATCTGACTGAGCAACCATTCAAGGAAACTCTCTGCAGCATGACTTGCAGTTTGTTCATTTATAGTGAAATGATGAGCGTGCAGCAGAAAGAGGGAAACTACACAGGGGTCTCCTGGAAAATGGACGACTGTCTTTCGCATTAGAAATACATGTAACTCTAAGGAATGATGCCTACATGTACATAGTAACTTTATGTGGGTGTCAGCTGGCGAGCTCTCTCTGCCAACATCTTTTCAGGTTTTTGTGTCTCGGTCCCCCTGTAATTATCCCATCCTCCATCAGTCAGTGTGTGCGGAGCGCTGAGCCAGCTTGGACGGAGATCTGCGGTCAGTGCAGTGCTGTGGGAATTTCTTTGGCACCGAGTTTCCTGGCTGACACGGGGACGGAGGAGCGTTGGCGGCATTCCCAACAACTCTGGCTGAACCAGTGGACAGACAGATGACAGGATTGATGGGCTAATTAAAGCTTAGCTAAGTCTTTGACTTACACACACACACTCACACACATTCCAACAGAGCTGAAGTTGTGCATAAGTCTATGTCGGGTTAACCTCATAACCTTCTTATCAGCTCCATGCTACAACATACACGTTTCTGTCTTTCCATTTTTTATTACATTTCTCACACTTTGTCCTCATCTCTTTGTCTTTTGTTCTTCTTTTTCTCCTCTTTCATTCTACCACCATCCCTTCTTCCTAAACTCCAGTGTACAGTAAGTGCTGGGTGGGGTAGAGCATAAAATGGGGGTTAAATTTGGCTGTGGGCTGTACGCTCTTGTTGCACCAACTCCTGATTGAGGCGTGGACCATGTGTGTGTGTGTGTAATTACAGGTTTTGTTAGCCTTGCTAACATCAGTTGAGCACATAATGTGATTGACAAAAAAACTTTGTACCAAAAAGTTGCACATCTCAAAATGATCACTATGATCGTAACGTCAGAAAATAATTATGTGTTGATATCAAAGGAAAACATTTTCTCATCTGTCAAACACATCAAAAAAACTCAAAACTATAGTCAAAGGTCATAATATAATTGATTAATTCTTAGGATTCGGGCTTCTAGTACATTATCGTCATTGCACAAAACTCTCGCAACCTGACTTAAAATCTGATTGTGACCATAATAATAATCATTTCTGTTGTTTACTGTTGTTTGTAGAAATAAACTATAATCTTGAGAGACTTCAACGATTTCATCATCAAGCCCCCTCTTTCAGCTTCAACTCTGCTTTTTGGATAAACAAAGAAAATATATATTTTCAGAGCCAATGAATAAAAAGAAGTACCCCAAAACACCAAACTTAACAACAAATTCATGATCACATGTTTTGGCCAAAGCAAGAGAATCTCTGGGATAGATTTTTTTGTACATCTCCCTACCCACACCAGTCACACTGTACAAATACACACACACACACACACACACACACACACACACAAACTCTCTCCCTACTGTATTTCCCACAAGAAGGGGTGAAAGTACTTGACAGGAAACAGGAAGTATGTCTTCTCTTAAAATAGACAATACCAGATATTTAAAATACTTTAAGAGCCGCATATTGAACTTTGTGTTCACTGGTGCTGCAACAAGACAATACTGATGTGTGAACTTTGTGACGTCTGTAAAATTACTACAGGTATCTATAGGAAATTATACTGGTGGAAGTGTGTGTGTGCTTCCATATAGCTGTGTGTGTGTGTGTGTGTGTGAGAGCAGTCGAAAGCCACTTATTGTCACAAGCGTGCAGGAATTTGGACAATGGAAGCCCTCTGCCAAAAATGACAGTCTCATCTTGGTGATGGTAGAAGTGCTTGTGCTGTTACGCAGCAGAACATGATGCCAAAGCCTCAGTAGTGCGGTGCAGAATGTGAAGGTGGCGAAGCTCAATGTGAAACCAGCTGTTAATAAAGCAAACACACAGCATAACAGATAAGTGTGTGAGACCCTAATTCACAATAATAGACAAAGCTGTGATGTAACAGTGACTTTTTCTTTACTTTTCTTTTGCGTGTTAACCTCAATGCAACGTGGTTTATTAGTTTTGTTATGCATAGGCCAATAGTTAATATAAACTGTCTTGAACATAAACACTTTGCAACTGTGTTTTGAAAAGTGCTATATAGATAAAGTTTATTATATCATGAATCTGTTTTTAAAAGATAGATAGATAGATAGATAGATAGATAGATAGATAGATAGATAGATAGATAGATAGATAGATAGATTATGAGCATAAAGCAGAGTCAGGATTTTTGAAAAGGATTTGAAAGTGAGGAGGAGGATCCCACTGACAGTGAGGTCATCACGTAGCCATGACACTGCGTCAAGACACTGGTTGCCATGGTTGTTCTAAAAGTTAATATAAATTCACCGGGTTACAGATTATGGCAGAATAACTAGATTAATGCAGTACATTACAAAAGCAGGAGCTGTGGCTGTTTTCATCACAATACGAACATGACACCCTGACGCTGAGTCTGAACTTCGAAAGCTTCAGCAGATGAATTAAATAAGGAGACAGAGAGTTTGCACAGAAAGAGACAAAGAACTGCATCTGTCTACCGTTTAAAGTCTTTGCTGTTTTGAGCCATAAGATGAAAACCCAGTGAAAGAGCCACGGGGAGCACAAGGGCTACAAAGGCTGCTCGGTCCAGAAGTACAGGTACTAAGTGCAGTCCCTTCCCTCGGAACACAATGACCATCGTGCGTAAAAGTGGTCATGACGCGCGGACTTTGTGGTGAGAAACAGCTCCACACGACTCGGCAGAGACTGACACAGTCCAACTAAACTACCGGCTTCAGCAGCCATTCATTCCCGATGTGAACTGTGAGGTAACCAGAGGGAGAAAGTTCAGACACTCACCGGTTTGGTGAATAAATATGGTGGAAATCAGTGTCCAGAGGCGAGCATCGTCTGATGAGGTCGGTTCAGTTGATGATTCAAATAAAAACAAGGTCAAAGGATGAGTGAAAATCACAGAGCTGATTCACGAGGTTCCCCTCTTCTCTTCTCCTCTCTTCTCTTCTCTTCTCCCTCCCTCTCTCCGGCTCCTCTGTGTGTCTGTTAGGGAAAAAAAGACAAACAGTGGAGAGGTTCGGTGAGCTCACAGTGCGTCACCGCTGCAAACTGAAACCCCCACGGTGTGTGTGTGTGTGTGTGTGTGTGTGTGTGTGTGTGTGTGTGTAAACCCCCTCTGTCGGCTGCTGACTGCCCAGCATGTGCCTCACAATCTGGAGGTGAACTCACAACTGCTGCAGGTGATCCTACATAGAGAGATTGAAGATTAAATAGATAACCGAACATGATAAATGAACATGAGTTTATAATCCACCACATAAAGGACAAAAAATCTAAACAAAAAAATGTAGCCACTTTAATATAGGACCTTTATTAAAGTGGTTACATTTTTAGTTAGTTTTTTATGTTTAGAAATGTCTGCTGTGAGAAAGACCTATAGGTCTTACAGGAGACCTACAGGAGACTTACAGGAGACCTACAGGACCTATAGGTCTTTCTCACAGCAGACATTTTGACTTGTCCCAGTAGAAAAGGTTAACAACCAGTCCCAGTGTAATGTCATTATTGACACCTGTGCTTTTCCTATGTGTCAAAATGTCTGCTGTGAAAAAGGCCTATATATAACCAGACTGACCCTCAGTACAGCTCATACCTCCGCCAAGGCCGGACAATCCTGCACATGCTTGTCTAGTTCTAATAGTAGAAATATAGACAAAGACATAAGACAAAATAAAGTGGTCTTATGATTTTGTTTGTCATTAAGCAAAGTTAAAGAAAGTGCAAAGAAAATATCCTGGATCCACTTCTCAATCTGCATCCATACCAAAATGTAATGGGTTTATCCCAGACCCAGGCCTCATCCACCCACCAAGTTTGATGGAAATTGGTTGTGTAATTTTTGCGTAATCCTGTTCACAGACAAACAGACACAGGTGAAAACATAACTTTCTTAGCAGAGGTCTTAAATAACTAAATCATGAGCTGACAGCTCATTCACACCAAAGTTTCGGGAAGTGTAATAAAACTTACATCTGTTTTCAAGGTATCTTGTCATTGTAGGAAAATCAGTGTGACAGTGAGACTTTCACATTCACAGGACCCTGAAAGTAAAGCAGCTAAATGGAACTCAGCCATCATTCATTTTATTATTTACACCTGTTATTTTCCAACATGGTGACGTGTTAAAATGTCTTCAGTCCAAAGGCCTTCAGTTGTCCATTGGAGGAGGATGTGGCCTCAGTTATGGTCACAGGTTACACCTTAAAGACTTGCAACAAACACGGGAGTGACTCATCAAACAAGGAAACTCCCTGAGCTGGCGAAGCGTCTCAGATTTTACAAATCATTTAGTCTGTTGACTTACACATTTCACTTATATGAATGTATAAGCTGAAATCTAGGTTTCAATGATTCCTACAACAATAGTCTCCATTTTCCTCCTAATAGGGTTTGGTTTGTTGGGAGGTGTTTCAGCCCGGGTTATGTAAAACTATAATATATCTCTGCTGTTGTGATGATTGCTCAGGCTGAACTGGTTTTGATTGAGAGAAGTGTACAGATTTGGGGTTGTGATACTTTGGGTTATGTTGGACACTAAATTGTAGTCTAATCAATAGGACGCTCTTAATCATGCTGGGCCCAGTCTGACACTCAATGAGCATCAAAAGCAAATGTTTCAGTTTATTACAATTGCATTTCATCCCCTAACTTTTAAATTTTAATCAGTATTATGTCATAGTTTCGTGATAAAAGACTCGTATAATGTTGCATTATTTTAAACAAAAAAGCAGCACCTTCAATTCAGGTAAGACTTTAGATCTCACTGTATACTTTTTAGATTAACACTTTAATTCTTACTATGAGTGTCTGTTGAGGATCAGCACTGGATTATAACAGTGCAGCAGTGAATGAAGGAGATTTCCTCTGGCCCACATTCTTCCTGTGGGATGAACCATGAGTCAGTGTCAGTCAGTTACTCTGCTGAGAGACACAGATGAATCTGTGTGTTCCTCTCTTTCATTCATCACACAGATCTTCACTGTTTACTACATCTGAATGCTGTGTGTGGGTCAGTGTGTAAGTGGGTTGTAACCTGTGTACGTGTATGTGTTCATGAGCAGAGAAGGCGTAGCATTTGAATTTGTGTATGTGTTCTGAATAGCCTGCATTCACAGTTTTCCTCTATACAACGCAGGGCTATTATATCACAATACACCATAGTATGGTTCAGTGGGTTGGAGTGAAACGAATAGTGGAGTGACACTGAAGAGTGATGGTAGAAACCACACTGATAACTCTGTGTTATGGTCAAGCTGCTGTCGACTGGAGGCGAGGAGAGCGTCGCTGTAAATTCATTCTCATTCCTTGTCCCAAAGGTTTTCAGTTGACAGTCATTTAAGACTAAGCAGCAAAAAGCTTAACCGTAAAGTTTTTAAGGGTTTTACTAAAATAAAATGAAAAAAAAAAAATTGACTGGCTAATCGATGAATCGCTGATATTTTAAGCAGTTGGTAAAAGTGAGCATTGCACATTAGTATTGTGATCAGGAACATGTTCTCAGGTATCTAGGTGATACATTATTTTGTGAATGTAAACGTCAGACCCTGTTACCCAGATTTGAGAAATCCGAATGATACCTGCATACTGTAGCATATAAACACTTTAAACAAGGTTTCTGATCATGTTTTCAGATTATGTTAAATTACTCAGAAGACAGTCAGTAAAGAAAAATAGGAAGAACAAGTAAAGCAGAAGATGCCCTTGATATCCTTTCTTCTATGACTTAAGATCATATAATGTAATAGAATGTTCTCTCTCTATTATCCTTTTTCCCGAAACTTCACTTTTGGTTTGCAGTACTGTTTCTCAAATACTTTATTAACATTATTTATTATGCTTTATTTCTTAACTCTGCTTTCCCTAAAATGTTCAGTTATTACTACCTTGCTTGCCATAATCATGTTTTCTCCCACTTTATCTACATTTAAGTAGCAGTAGGAAACACTACATATTCTTGATTTTATTAGTACAGGCACTAATACCCTTTAGGCTGTATTATTACCAAACTTTCTGTGTATGCTGTATATTCTAAGAGAACCACACATCACCATCTGGACAAAAACAAACGGGCACAAAGTGGCACCAGTGAACTGATTTAATTACAAAGAGAAACCCACAGTGACAAAACAAGAACAGCAAGGTACAGGAAAAAACTGATCAACTGTAACCATGAAAACTGCAAGATGTCAACCAGAGATACACAGAGTTATGACCACACGGTAGTTTTTTTCTTCCTGTAGACATCTGTAACAAGTCAACATCACCAAACTCCTTCAGTCACAACAGAAGCCATCTTGTCTCCTTCTGGAAAGATCCATGACATATATAATTTAAACGTGACTGACAGCACATGCCAGAGGGAGCAGGAAAAAAACAAACCTTACACAAATATATAAAAAATATGCCATTAGATTCATATGAACAATTGAGGACTGTGGGTGCACTATTTACAGAAAAAAGGCAATATATACCAATATTTACAACAATAAAGACTGTTCACATAAGGATATCAGGAGGTTATTTAAAGGTTTCTGGGAGTTGATCAGTGATGATAGGGTGAGTTTGATGTGATGGTGAAAATAAACATGTGAATCTTTTGTTTCTTGGCACAAAATATGGTTCATTCTCTTTATCGTGATCAAATAAGCATTGAGTTTTACTTCATATCTAAGACGCAGTGTGTTTGTGTGCATGTGCATGTTTGTATGAAGACATTTCAAGGGCAAAAACCTACGATGCAGCTGCAGAAAACAGGATTATTCCATCACTGGTACTTATGTCACTGCTGAGGAAATGTAAATGTATATTGTTAAGGCTGATTTAAAGAAAATCTAACTATTTTGAAGGTTATTGACTCCAACTATGGCAGCAATTTCAGAAAATCCTGAATAGAGCTGTCAAACTAAGCAGTTTTCAGCCTTGGTCCAGGACCCACCACCATGGTGCAACGTTTCTTGTGCTGCTCAACTCGTTCCGCAACATGTTGCCCTACGGCCAGCATAGATATACAGCATCTTCATTGGTAAAGTGGCAGCTCTTGGCTCCGAGAACACAAACGTAAACTTTGCAGTGAATCATACAGAACATTCAAAACCGTACACCGAGCTGCTAACTCAACATTACGGGACAAAAATTGACATATTCAGATTCATAATCATATCTAATGTCTTGCCAAGGATTAGATAAGATACCACGTTTCGTCTGTGAAATGCTACCATCAGGAGTTAGCCTAGCTTAGCATAAAGACTGGCAGAATTGCGAAGAATTAAAACACCCCATGAAGTCAATGGAGTCTGCCAAGAAAGTACGTAACAGCACAAATCCCAGCTACAATGTGTTTTTACACTTTTGTACTCAAAGAAACAACTCAATGATTTGTTAGCTTTAGATGTGTTGGTAGGCGGTTTATCACCTTCCTACCTTTCACCCGATATCCATTAGTTCTGCTATGCTAAGCTAACCATATCCTGGCTGTAGCTTTCATCTTCATGGAACATTAGAGTGGTATCGTTCTTTTCGTGTAACTCTTGACAAGACACCAAATGTTTGCTAACTTCCCAAATGCTCACTTTAAGTTTGCTAAGATTCTCAGACTTTCCTCTGCTGTATTTTTTTGACGTGCTACCACAAGCTAACTGGACTTGAACAAACAAGCTCCTTTTTATACTTTTCAACTGATAACACAGTGAGCTACACACACCACCTTTTACACTTACAGAGTGACAGAGCTCGCGAGCTAGTTAGCAGCTATCACAATGATCGGCTGATCCTCTTAGCCCTGCTCACAGTGAAGAGTTAACCTAATGTGGATGAAGTGGGGAAGCTGAGTGTGCAGATGGCTGGTTAAGGTGCAGTGAGGTTTTCTAGGCTTGGGATCAAAGGACAATCGCTGCTTAACCCTGAAGCCTGAGGCTAACATGTGCGTCCAAGGACACGTCTTTGTCATCCTTCACTTCCAGACATCTGCTGTGAGCTGACATTTCACTGTGTGTGTGTGTGTGTGTGTGTGTGTGTGTTGTAAAATGGCTTAACATTTAGACTGAAGGAAATTGCAGGCGCTCAGTGTTTGTCCTTCTGACCTACTCTTTATTGACAGGCACTCTCGAGTCTCATAAACAAACTACATGCATCTCAAACTATCAATGCTGAAATTTGTGTTTGCGTAGGTTTGTGTATTCTGGGTGTAAATGCCACATGACACACCGGGAGTTGAAAACCAACTGAAGAGTTAAACCAATGCTGCCGTTTGGTGCACAAACAACAGGGGAACAGCGGTGTGTCCGACATCTGCATTCAGAAACAATGTGATGCGAATTTTGAAGGAGGTTGGTTTTTGGTATGTTTTCTAGCGATAAAGAACATTTCCTCTAGACCACTCTACTTTCTAGTCCTGTTTCTACATATACAGTATGGAGCTATACCACATCTAAACAAGAACCCTGAACTGTGCATCGTACCAAAACGTGAGCGGACTGCATCGGTAAACTGGCCAAATAGCGCTGGATTATCTAATCTGCTAATCGGGCCACGGTCTCCTCGTTCTCCAGCTCAAACAGAAAAAAAGTGAAAGCTACATCTTCTATAAATTAAGTGCTGTAAAAGAAGGCGCTAAAATCTAAACCATAAATACTGTACATAACTCTCTTTATCTGCTACCACAGCCTAGCGTCATCTCTGCTACTGAAACAAGTCCCGATTTCCACGATACGATGCTCCACAAATTGAGAATCATTGGCAAAGTAAATCTCTCTCAGATCCTGTAATGTTAAAACTTACCTAAACAAAGCAATTTTTTCTACCAGTAGTGGGACACTGCTTCATCTACGTTCATGTCGTCTTAAACTGGCAGCAAATGATGAATAAGTAAAACGGATACAAAGTGATTATCTGTGGAAAATAGACATTTGTGTTTCTCACAAATGTCGGATTCAGCGAGTGAAGGCTGTGCATTAATGTAGGTGACTGTATGCATGTGATTATAACCGTACATACCCAATACTGCATTTGAATGATGCTCTTGTTCTCTCTCCCTCTACTGGGGACATTTTTTTGACAAAGGCAGTCTCATATCTAAGAGCATTTCTCATGGAGTAGCTATTATTACATCCTTACTGGGGCCAGAATGATCTGATCTCAGATCTGCTATTAGGTGTTGTCCAGACCTGGTTAAGGAGCAAAATAAGTTGTCCTTTTCTCATTCAGAGGCTCACAGACGTTGATTTGCTTTAACTCTAGTAGTGAAAATAAGCAAAAACTTGGATTATTGATCAAACTACAGTCAGTTAGTATGATTCATTTGTAGATATTCATATATTTTGTCATGGTATTTGAAGGCGTAAAAGGCTGATGTCCAAGAAAACCAGTGAAAATGTCCACATGCTTTGTTCATGTCCACATTCATTCAAATGTCCTCCTGTCATGACGTCATAATTTGATTCATGATTTGATTTGAGTCTCTTCTCCGTTGTCTTCGTCAGTGTAAAGACACGTTTCCAGACGTTACTCGCAGACAGATGCCAAAAAATGAAATACACACGCACAGACCACACAAAGTGTGGAACAACACACACCAACAGAAACATTACTCAAGAAAACTGGGTCAAGAAAACTAGGTCTGAAGTGATCATATTCATTTGTAAGTTCGGGCGGGAGTTGACAGCCATATTATGCACATAGAGACCGGTGGACCGAGCAGAAGACCAAAACATCAACAACAAAAAGTGAGAAGTTCCATGGCGGGAAAAGTGACGGGAGCTTGTGCGGCATTCTTAGCGAGAGGCGGGGAACTGATTGGCTCAATTGTCTCACACCCTCCAAAGCAAAAGATGGTTGGTACTGTCGTCCCTTCCAACGGTTTCACTGCTGTTAGTCAGTCTGAAGTCCTCATAGCCGTCACCGCCGGAAATGACTAGATGGTTAGTTTTTGGAGGGATGTGGGCGGAGGCCCTGCGGCGTGCGGAGTCGCGCCTTTGAAGGTTTCCATCAACTGTACTACTGCTCTGTGACTGGTTGCCTAAGAGAGAGGAAGGGTTAGAGGTCGAGAAAGGCGTGTTTCAGTTCAGTTTTGTGTATATATATTTTCTGTTAATATTTCAAATATAGAAAAAGTTGCACATTTATAAAGTTAAAACACCAAGAATGTCAGAATATTTGTAGGTCAGTGATCTATATAAATACAAACTATTGCTTGCTAACAAATATCTGCGAAAAAACAACGTAAAAACCTGTGGAGTCAGTTGTTGGAAGGGGAAAGTTCATGTCAAACCCTTCTGGTAGTTCGATTGATGTCAGGAATCGAACGTGGCCCGTGTGTCCGTGAGCCGAGCCCATCGGCACCAGGGGAGATTTCAGAGTCCCAGCCCCGGTTCCTGAGCTCACTGCTGGGATCGTCAACGTAAGGACCACCCCTGTAGAGGAACACCATCTTGAGATATGGTGTGTTTTTCAATCCAAGGAACACTTCTTTGTAACAACTCCATACTGACATCACAAGAACTTCAGATTTTAAAGAAAGGGTTTCAGCCCATTCCAAAATCCCCGAATTATGTATCTTACTGACCCATTTTAAATATTCAAAATAAAAACATAAAACTTCCTTAGCCTGAATAAAGACAAAATATTTTTTAATTTGTATTGCATGTGACTTTTTAAATGCAGTTTGTATGTGAATGTACTTTTGGATAATTTCCAGACCATCATGGTTTAATGATTAAAAGTAAATGGCAATTCCGTTGATTCATCAGGTTCATGTATTTGGGATTTATTAGACTAAAGGTGTGTTATTACCTGCGCTTGTGCCAATCCACAGCAGATCCTTACAGGCCAGCAATGCTGTGATTCTCAGACAGGCGGCTTTGTGCTGTCTGATGATGGCATCTGCACCTGAACGGAGAAGAACAGGATAATAAACTTTATAGGAGGGTGATGGATACACAGGGTGATGGGACATTGGAAATACAAGGGAAAAGGTTAAGTTAAAACTTTAAGGAGGAAATGAACAGATAGGTAGTAAGTTATTGCTATATTCACTTGAAGACATTTAAAGCTAAAAGCTCATGTATATTAGTTGCTTCTGACATCTGGAATTGAACTAATACCAACATACAAGTGTGAATGCTCCTACATAGAAGATACATGTGCTTCTCGCTGCCATTACAGAGCTCGACCATGTATGTATATATTTGCATGTTTGTGAATGCACCTATATTCCTGTGTGTGTTAATTTTGTTCATGATTATTTACCTGCGAGCATCTTGTGCACAGCAGGCGCCATGTCCACCTCTGTCAGGCTCTCCCAGGTCTGAGCGTGGTACAGTCTGACCTGCGCACTGCCCTGCAACGCCAGCCACACCCCCTGACCGTACGCCACCATGCACGTCACACAGCGACTGCTGTCAGAGCCCACCTGGAACCAGTGCTGGGAGGGGGAAAGGGAGACAGATGGGAGGGAAGAAGTGTTTAACACATTCCTCAGTGTATGAATGTACTTTTTATTCCACACACATCTTTTGATTTGATCCTCATACATCTGACCGTTCTCACCTCTTGTACCAGGGTAGTCGTGTTGATAATGAGGACTCTGTTCTGTGAGCCACACCACAGCTTCCCACCCACAGGAACCATTTTGGTGACAGGACTAGTGGGTGAGCCCAGAACTAACGTCTGAGAAGACTGAGGGTCCCAGAAACTGCCTGCAGAGTGAGAGGAAAATATATAGATGTATTTGCTGAATAGTCTTTATAGTTGATTGGAGTTAAAATGATATCCGTCTTTAAATGATAAGTGAGGTAGCATGCAGATTTTTTCAATTTTCACCACAAGCAACAGTGGTACTGAAACGTGATGTCATCAATTTAAGACCCTCTCTCACAATGTATGCAGACTAGAGAGGATTCAAGATATTAAGGATTTAAACAAAACGTTGAAAAAGAAATCGACCTACAACTATAAACAACTTTAGCTAAAGCTGCTTTCAGACATGCACTGTACGGCAGATAATCTCCTGACACTCTCCTGAGGGGCTGTATGTGAGAACACACCACCCCTCACCGCCCCGGGGATTTCTGTGTTGGTGTGTCTGACCGGAGAATCTCCTGCTGCCTTGTTCATATGTGCAAACTCCGGAGAGACTCCGCACCTAATTCATGTCGGAGAACTCCACACCCGGAGTTTATGTCTGAAAACAGCTTAAGTGTGTTTTGGATTCTTCCTTAACCTGACACTGTCCACACTTCAGCTTACCTGCTTCTCTCTGATAGACGATCACCTCTCCATTGGCCAAAGACACAAACACTTTGTTGTCCAAAAACCTGAAGAAGGCAAAACAAAGGAGGAATGTGGAAATGAATGAAGACAGTAAAAAAAAAACTGGATGAACCCAGCTGCATCAAGTCTCTTTTGATCCCTTTTCCTACCAACTCATGATGTATTTTTTAGAATAATATTTTTCTTATACAGCTTTAATTCCAGTGATATCTTCAATTTTAAGGGATAAACGTTGGCCAATAAGGCAGACTCACAGTATACAGAGGATGGAAGCCGCGTGTTGCATCTTCATGCTGTTTTTACGGTTGCGGATGTTGTCCGAGGACTGGTACACGTGGATGCTAACAGACACAGAACCATGGAGAGAATTATGAGTACGTACCTGATGATTTGTTCACTGGAAACATTTTGGTAATTTTGGTTATAGGTTTTCAAGAGGTTTGATTGAGAAAACAACTTTCAAAAACAAGTGAGTAGAGTGTGCATGTGTTGCTGCACCACACACCATCCGTCCTCTGTGCCCAGCCACACTGAGCTCTGGTAGGCCTCGGGGTCGATGCTGAGCAGGTCCTCCAGACTCGCCCTGGTGAAAGAGCCACGGGAGGATCGGCGCATGGCGCGGCCGTCCATGGGGCTGTCTGTCTGGGTACGACTTCCTCCGCCCACCCCTAACATCCCCGGAGCTCCATAAGAAGTCGGCACTTGGAATTCCTGCTCCTCCTCACTGCTGGTTGTCTCTGTGGCCATGTCCTTGGAGCCTGGACCCTCGTCATCTTAAAAACAGATAAAGCAGAGTGTGAGGGTGGGTTATGGGTTAGGGTTGTGTTAGTAGTGTGTGTGTGTGTGTGTGATTCATTTAACTCACTGCCGTAGCTGGATGAGATGGTGGAATGACTGGCCTGACTCTGTAGAGTGGACGAAGGACTGGGTGAATCCTCGTCATCTGTGTCATCGCTGTCGAACGGAACAAGCTCCGCCCCTGGTCCTGGAAATCAATCAATCAGCTGATCCATTAGGAGATCAGTCAACACAGAAATTGTCGCTGCTTGTCGTGTTGTAGAAACTCTAATGGACGAACCTGTAGGTCGCTCTGTCAGCTCCAGAGATGAATGAGAGATCGATATGTGCAGCTGCTGACCGGGGGCTCTGGAGGGAGGGGCGGGCTCTGATCCACGCTCTCTGAGGGGATGAGTGATTGGTTAATGGCACAGACGACACCCAACATGTGGAGGTGTCACTACAGTCAGTTTAATCTGATGTTTGAGCTCCTGTAGCCACACACACTGTCCCACTAACACCCACCAACATCAGGTGTCTGTCTGCAATGAGAACGAATACTATCAGCATTTACTCTGGGGTCAAATGACTGCATGACTCTGCAACATTACACATCCCCCCCCAAAAAAAGGAAAGAAAACAAAACAAAAGAAAAAAACAAAGAGGCAAAGAGGCAAAAGACAATATAAGTGATTCCGAAAATAGGCTGAAAGTTACACTGATGAAGACTGATAAGACTTGCATGGATTGGGCATTTGTTGCTATTACAGTAATTGTGGACTAACTTGGACGACTGTTTCCTTAGATGAAGCTCATATTTGCCACAGTGGACAATCTTGAAATCCTATAATGAACCTTTTGATATCATATATTCAGACCTTTCCTAATACATTTATATTTCACAAGACTTTGAAAATAGACTTTTGAAACATTGTGTAGCACAACAGAGAGGAATATGAGAAAGAAAGGTCCAACTGAATTCAACCTCAATTTCAATTCAAGGCCTCCACAGATTACTCGCTCTTTTGGTCAGATTCAAAGTGTAACACTGTATTTGTGTGTTGCTGCAAGTGCGTGTGTGTCCACTGACCTTCCCTTGAGTCCTGGTACAGCGGCAATGCAGATGATTCTCGCTGAGCAGACAGCGATACAGGCCTCCACTGTGGGCTCATCTCTGATGTTCAGCAGACACACCTGCAGAGGAATCATCATCATCATCATCATCATCATCATCATCAGTCAAACTGTTTGAAATTTTCAAATGAGGAAATGTGAAATAATCAGCCTGACTGTGACCACCTCTGTGAATTGGTCAGTGTGTATTGTCACCAGAAGTACTTAGCATCTAGTTAATAACTGGCATTTATGTAGTATTTTTCCTCACCTGTCCTACGTATCCGTCGCTGTTACACACCCACACTTCACAGCCGCTGTCCGGACAGCTGTGGCTGGGAGACGCACATGAAAACTAGAGACAGACGCAAAATATGAGTGGATGTGACTTTTGTACAGTGGTAAAGATTGCCTTGTCTAATGTCTACATGTGTGACATAGCTCCTGTTGCTCTCACCTGCATTCCACTACGTGTCTTCATTATGGGGATTGCCTTCAGAAACTCTGGGTCCCACTGGTCCTTATTCATGGCTGAACAGAAAAAACAATATGATGATAAATAGTTTGTCTCAGGAAATTTCTGATCTCCTGGTGTCTTATACGCCATGTACAAAACTATTTAGGTTCACACAAAGGTTAATAACCTTTGCACTTTGTCTGGCACATTTTACACTCTGGTTTTAAGGTTTTAAGTGTTATATCTTTTTAGTGTTTCATCTTTTTAGGGCAGGTGCAATATTCAACTCACTTTTATTCTGCAATATTTTTCTGGGTCTTACATGATATGTCCTTGTGTACAGTTTTTTGTTGTCTGTTACAGAATGTACTGTTCTGCAGCTGCTGTAGCACTTTGGCCCAGGAAAAATGTATTTGATTGATTTCAATGAAGCTTTTTCACTGACCTAGTTTCTTCTTGGCATCCTCAAAAGCCTGTTCGAAGTGGGAGCGCGTGTCAGGTGACGTAAACTCGAACACAAAGCTGCTCTCTGCAGACGCTGTGGTAAACTCCAGCTTTGTGGGCAGGAAGGTCATACTGAAGGCCAGAGACTGTTTCTCTGACAGCTCCCTGTGCACGGACACCATCAGATCCTTTATCACCTCGTCTAGGGACTGAAAGAGGTGGAAATCCATCAGAACAGATGAAACAAACAGTCCTTGCACCCTCCCGCTGAACCAGTGTTGTGAATATATGGGAATGGGCTTTAACACAGAAGAGGCGGAAGCTTTTAAAATTCTGGTAACTAGGAACACGTTGTGATAGAACAGAAGACCAAAAACGATCAAAACACAAAAATAATAAAATCCACAAATCAATTTCTTCTTTTCAACAAACAAGAGGGTAGGTGGGTAGTAATACAAAAAGGAGGAAGAGTTAAGACAAAAACAGTGATGCTAAGACACGTAGCTGCTGTTGGTCCAAAATACCTGGTGTGGGAAGCTGAGGGTCTCGGACATTTTGCTGATCTGACCCAACGTACCGAGATCCTCATCTAATCGACTAATCATCTTCTGGATGCACTCCTTGTTGGTTGCCTGCATGGAGCCTGTGGAGGGGAGGAACAAAGTCAGACAAAACCAAACCTTAACTTCTCTCTTCAAGACAGATGATTAAAATTTATTTGACATTGTTTTTACTCTTATCTCATCCGTAACATTTTTTTTTTTATTGCTGTTTGCATTTGCTTTTAATTGCATTTAATTGTTTTGTATTGCTTGCTTTTTCAACTGTTGTAAAAACTGTTTGAAATGTGTTATGTAATGAAAGCTTTTTCTTCTTCTTCTTCTTCTTATTATACTAATGTTTCCTGGAATCCTAATTTTCTATTTTAGCTGAAGCGTTAAAAACAACAAAAGATGAGACTAAAGGCCATTTGTCTCAGTGGCTCTGATTACATTGTTTAAAAAATCATACTGAATTTTGATAAAGGAGACTTTGAACAACGATATTAATAAATAAGTACTTATGCAAATATCTGCAAATAGTTATTTAAGGTTTCTGTAGCCTGGATCTTACGACGAGAGTCTTACTTTTCACCACCTCTACGTCTTCTAGAGGAAGTTTCCACAGGAACTTGTATTTACTGGAAGTATCAATCATACTTGCAGCAGAGTATCTGAGAAGGACAGAGACGCAGATAGAAGGAGAAGGAGAGAAAAGAAGAAAAATATTAAGGTGAACTTGTAGAAAACATTGTCTGTATATCCTGGTGTCCAACACCAGGGGGCACCGTGTTGTTTGGAAACCCTGTTAAGATGTTAAGATGTTCTGTGTGTGTGCATGTGTGTGTGCATGTGTGCGTGTGTGCGTGTGTGTTACATACAGGCTCATGGAGCTGCGTCTTAACGAGCCAGACTTCCTCTTGAGGGTGGTGCAGATGATCAGATCACTGAAGAGGAAGAGAGAACGGTCCTTCTTCCCACCCACTGTCTTCTACAGAAAGAGAAAAGACAGAAAAAGAGCTCAGAATATTTTATCATCCATTATTGATTAAAAAGATAGATAAAGACAATATTATTAATTTTACTACATGACTTGTTGGAAGGTATATAGTATATATGAAAGAGGACAGTTTTTAATCCTCTTTGCTCCAATCATTTCTTTTATTTTGACCTATGACTGTATGTTACATTACGAAAGTATCTCTTACCGCCTCCATGACCATTTCCTGTCTCAGGAACTTCCTCTGGGGGTTGAGAATCTAATGCAAACAGAGGGAAAAGCAGTAATTACTTATAGTACCATAAAAAGGCCAAAGGAGTCATAGTGTTGCACAATAATCATACGTACAGGCAAACATTGCAATAACAGTTATTGGGCAATTTCCTATTATCGAGAATTAAAATAGTAGTTAGTTGCTGCCCTGAAGTTGCCTTTACAAACTGAGGTAATTTAATAATTTTAAACTATCTAATAAATATCTTACATGTTCAACTCCCTCTATGTGCGCCTCGATCTCCTGAATGACCCGGGTCTCCCTCTCTGCCTCCTCAGCAGAGCGACGTCCCTTATTGATCTTCTCAGCCAGTCGCTTGATGTCCCTCTGGGCGTCCAGTAGAAACTGGTGGTCTGGGTGGTCCTCTGTGGTGTGTTTGAGCAGGTCCTGCATGAAAAGCAATACAAATACACATTATGTAAAACTAATTTCACATGAATAAGGCTACCTATAGCATATAGAAAGTAGATAGATATATTTTGAGACACGCCACCTTAACCAGCAGCTCGTATCGAGGAATCCTTTGCACCGGCTTGATCATCAGATCCCCCAGAGCCTGTTTCTCCTTGTTCTCACGCATGTTTTGCTGTTGGGATGAAGGAAGAAGAAGAATGAGACATGAAGTGTGGACGTGACTGTGTGAGAGAACAACTGAGATTGAATGAACGAGTATTGCACTTTGCTGCTCCACGTCCAGATGGCGCAGTGGTTCCACAGTGACAACCCCTGTCTGGCATGAAGCTCAGTGTGGTTGTAAGCTGAGAGCAGGATGAGGACATGACAGGTTTTTGTGGTGCCTGATTACATTTTTGCATCAGAGCTCAGTTTCCCCCCCTACATTTATTTCTGGTGGCAGACCACAGTATCAAAGTGTACTACCGTGGTCTACCAGATTTAACTAGACATACTGCTAACATATCCACAGGTTTTTAGTTAAATTATCCGGTTGAATGGGTTTGATAAATGGTTTGTGGCACATTTCATGGACAATTATTTGTCTGTCCTTTCAGATCGGGAAAAAAGCCATTCACTAAAATTCAGCAGAGAAAACGTGTTTCTGAGATTAAATTTGATATAATGTGATCGAGTATTAGAAGACAAACCAGGTTTCAGGTCTTTTGTCAAAACATTTTGAGTTTAATGGCAAGTATAAAGTGGGTGTTTTCATTTTAATTAACAGCGTAAAATCACCTAATGTATAGTTTTCACAAAAAATTATTTCATTCATAAGGCAAATCCACGGATAATATAGTGTTTCTGCTTCAAAAACAAATTCTAATGGGAACACAAACAGGGAGAAGCATACAGGAAGCACACACACATATTAAAATGTACACAAACCAAACAGGACACAAGTCCTCAAAGTACTTCAGTTAGTAAACTAATCTGTGTCATTTTCCCAATTACTCATTTCAGAGGAAAAATTCTGGCTCTAAAAAAAGGTCAAAGGGTATTTCCTCCAAACAAGGACACATTTTTCAACTCGGACAAAACCAAACATCCTGCGTCTCCATCCAACACTCACCTCCAGAAACTTGTGAAACGCTGGCTTAGCCTCCTTGGCAATCCTCACTGCATCTTTGGCATTGAGAAAGTTGTCTATGTACGCTGAATACATATTAGCTAGAGTCTCTTTGGAGAACTGGAAAAAATAGGAAAAAACAAAACAAGATTTAAGTTGAGTTGTGTTAAATTGCATTTGATTCCAGCTGAAATTAAAATAGCACATGTTTGTCAGCAGGAGAAACTGGTGCTGTTACGTGCTAACTATTGCTAATATCTCAATCCTGATAGTAAAAACATTATTTATGATAGACAGAGAGAACAAAATGAATTAGTATTAAAGACTGTACTAAAGACACATGACAATGATGAATTAGCTGTAAGCGAGATCCAAACCTGATATTGAATGAATATTGCTAGAATGAATATTCTAGCAACATTTTATTAGCAAAGAAACCTACTACACAATGAATAGTTCTGATTGTTGCATATGATTAAACAACCAACAAAAACAACAAAATAATAGTTGTCTTACAAATAACATAAGCGTTGCTACATTGAAATTGTTTTACCCTTGAAGCTAACTATGTGCTCACAATTTGAATGTGTCACTGTATGATCATAATAAGAGATTACCAAAGAAACTGTGGTGCAAGTGGTTTTCAAGTTGTTTTGTCTGGCACTAGAAAAGATGAGAGTCTTTACATCTATCTGTCTTTTCTCTTCCTCTGTCTCTCAAACACAGTCACAAACACACAGATGAATCCCCCTGACCTGGTTGAGTGTCTGGTGTGACATCACAGAGAAACTTGCTTTCATGAAATAACCTGAGCCTCTTCTATTTGTCGCAGCCTCTCATCCCTTTTCAATCACTTATCTTCCAGTGTCCTCTCTCTATCCTTCCCTCTTCTCAGTCTTTCAGTAACAGTAAAGAGGACAGAGAAATGAGGTCTGTGCAGAATGTGAGGATTCGTCCCAGCAGAGGACAGTAACGACAAAAGAGGAGAATAAACCTGTTATAAAAAGCTGACACTTGATGTTCTTTAGCAGGAGACATGTTCCCTGCTCTCTTAACTTTTGAAAAGAGAAGGTGTCAAACCCTTTCAGCTTAAAGGAAACTAAATAATGTAGAAAACTTAAAGGAGATGTGCAATGGTCATATTCAGGTTCATAATTTAAAATTTCTTGAAAAAGGTTTACGTGCTCTGCATCGCTTTCTTCATATTGTCCATTGCTGCAGCTCCTCTTTTCAAAAATGTCCATATTTTTGGTCTTAAATAATGACGGGAGCACTATAAGCTCAATGATTTTATATATTCAATCTAATAAAATGAACCTTGAACAGGGTCTTTCTCCATCACGATAAAAGTGGTTTGACTGTGCATCACAGAACATCACACACAAGAAATATTAGGAAGTTGTCAATAATCAAATCAAAATTATTTGAATGATTTGCTAAAGTATTTGTATTAACTGGAACAATGTACAGTGTGTATCTGCATATCAAAATTTAAAAAAACTATTATTAGTGACATACATGAAATCAGCCCTGCGACATGCTTTGGTTTGATAAATGATTTGATGGATGCTAGCTAATCTTACTTCAGGACATTAAACCCCCACTGGTTTTAATGTTGGTCAGTATATAAGTGTTTATATATATATATATATATATATATATATATATGTGTGTCTCTGAGTATGCATGTGTTTTTGGCAGCAAGGGAACCAGTCAGTCATGATACTATTTGTCCTAACAGAGCAGAAAGAGAGGAGACTGCTATGAATTATCTGTGAAGCAGTCTACAGACACAGAGAATTGCAGAGTCAGTGCTATGAAAAACCTTTGTGGTAACATTTCACCAACAAAATACAAACTGCAACAAGTGTGTTTATTCACGTGCTACTTCAAAAGGTGGAAAAGACCTGAACAAAACACGTGCCCCGTGTGAGGCTCGAACTCACGACCTTCAGATTATGAGACTGACGCGCTGCCTACTGCGCCAACGAGGCCTGACACCATACTGGGGTCTGCAGCTTTAAGAGCAACGGCGGGAGCGATGTGGGGGGAGGGGTCTCACTGAGCAGCGAGAGGAATCTGCAGCAGCTTCCACAGACACCACTCACACAGTTTTAGTACATCATGTTCTTCTGTTTTCGATCGTTTCTCATGCTGCAAGATATGAAATTTAACAGTATTTTCTTATGAATTTGTAAATATGTCTTTCCCTGCTTCATTTTCTTCTCTTTCAGTTAGTGGAGCAATAACAACAGCATCAGCAAAGCAAGACACAAAAAAAACCTGTGACCGCGCTGCATTGAAACTGGAGGAAAATGGTATTTTTCCATCTTCTATAACAAATCTCTGTCTATTTGTTTGGTTTAGTCTGTGTAAAACCATCAGCCCGGATAGAAACTCTCCTCCCTTTCATTCTCAAGGACCCGAACCCGACATTTAGCTCAGCACTGATGTTCTGCAGACGTGTGTTTCATAGTCTGGGTTGAGAGCCACCCTCGGGGTCATGGGAAATTTGAAATGGGTCGCAGAGAGGTCAGCGGGAAAACAAAATATTAAAACTTCTGTTGCCAACTATACAGCGTCTCTAAATAAAAGAGCTTCCCTTCGATCGACCCTGCGGGCAGTAATGCTTTTAAATACTTTTTTTCTTATTCAAGCTCTGGTATTTTGAAGCAGCACCACAGTGAATAATAAAAGTTCTAGAAAAGTTATACACATGTTTTTGGGTTACACTTCAAAATATAGTTTGAAAACGAAAGGTTTTACATAGCTGAAGAAGTGTCTGGGTTGAATATCAGGCTGATTTGATCTAATATGAGGATGTACTACTGTAATTCATACAGGTACATTAGAACCCAGATTTTACACGACAGCCTTATTGTTCTCAACACAGAGGCTGTTCAGAGCAGTGAAGGGATTACTGCTCACTGGCAGAGGTTAACTATCTCACACTGTCCGTCTACATTCTGTGTGTAGAAGCTAATACATGTGCTGTATTCATTCCTACAGCACAGAGGACATCTGCACTACAGACTGACATACTGGATTTCTGATGCTGATTTTTAAGTTTGTGTTTTTCATATATAACATCTTGTTTTTTTTAACTACCCAGATATATATTTATACTCTGGTAGATCTTTGAAAAGTACAGTAAAATGGGTTCTGCTGTAGTTGTCATATTGAGCAGGTTCCAATCACCACTCAGGTCATATTGTGACTTACTAGCACATAATTTGTATTTGCTTGAAGAGGTTTACATGCTTTAATATTCAGAAAACACATCTCTTTCCTCATACACTCCAGCTGGCTCACTCTATTGTGATTGGTCAACCGCTTCTTGCTTTACCTGGCTTTGTAAGGGGGCGTGCCAGACAAGCCGCTAACTAATTATGCTATTATGGGGCATTGTGACACCACAATACCAAGGAAGTGTTGGTCTGACTACTGACGAGGTGTTTCAGGAGCTTCAGGAGCAGTTGGAGCTTTTTACTTTACAGACCTTGTACATAACATAAACAAAATACTATACAACACACTAGAGCAAAGAGAAACTTAAAAAAACTGTCTCCTTTGATGAACAGTCATGTGAACATTTAACTCATTGTCATCTCTACTCACCGATTGGATGAGGAGGTGTCCGACGGTTTGTCTGTCATGCCATTGGCTGACGCAGCCGGCGACCTGCTCCAGAAAGTGCTCGTGGTGCTCCAGGATCTCTGGGATCTGGTAAAACATCTCGTCCACCAGCAGAGGGTCCACTATGGAGCTGCCGTCAGGATGTTTGAGGGGACGCATGTAGCCCTGAGGGGACAAAACCGCCAGTTAATAAGTGACCATTTAAAATGATCTAAATATGTATAAGATTAACTGAAACATGCTGTTCAGCAGTGATGAGCCAGCAGCTTGTACAGCTACTGGCTCATCACAATGAGCAATTTGAATGATGAATCCAGAAATAATACCAATGTTTATTTAGAGAATCAAGTGAAATAGCACAAATTTATTTAGAGATATTACTATACTGGTGATGGATGTATTTTATTCCTCTAATGTGACCATAACCTTATTTTCCTCATATCAAACTCCAACATTTTAAAATTGATTAATAAATCTAATTGTTTTTGATTTCAACAGATTTTTTTAGCATCTGGAATGCTGTTAATTGTTCTTACCTTTAAATACACTTGAAAGAACCTACAGACTAGTGAGTTCTCTGTGGGTTCATCACATCACACTTTCACATTACTACACTTTACACATATAATTTAAATTTGATGAGAACAGATCATATCAATTCTTAATGTCAGACCAGGTAACGAGATCTTCGTCAGACCGTAACATTTAAGATTAATAATAATTTATAATACATTTATACAGAAACCTTCCACAAAAGTTCCAAAAAAGAAATGGCTGATTCAGGTTTCATCATTGGTCAGTGCAGCTGTGGAGCGGAACCACATCTGACACCCTCCAATGGGGATCTGCACTTTCACTGCAGTCACCGTGGTAACACTTATTTTCCCTATGTCACCATGGGAACACGGGCCGAAATTATTCGTTGTTGTGTCCACTCACACATACATAGAAACAAATGCCTAGGCCGATGCTCAACCATGAAAGTGTGCATGTGGGATGTTCACACAAAACACACATATTTTAGAATAATGCACACACAAATAAACACACACGATGTTCGCCCACACACACAACTGGTGACAGGTAATTCCACAATGTTGGGTGATCACAGGTAGGGAAGATAAGAAGTGTGTGTGTTTGTGTGTCACAGTGAGAGAGAGGGGTGTGGTTAAGATTTGGGTTAAAGGTTAATTAGCTGTTGAAATGCACATAGATGTTGGATATAGATGTGTGTGTGTGTGTGTGTGTGTGTGTGTGTGTGTGTGTGTGTGTGTGTGTGTGTGTGTGTGTGTGTGTGTGTGTGTGGGCAGCAGATAATGCTGATGACAGTGAGATGTGGTGAGGTTAGCTGATTAGCTTGACGGGATGAATGACAATAAGTGGATTACATAACACCATTGTTACCTACATTTGTTATACATGTCCTTCGCATTGTGTGAATCCACAATGGTGTGTTGGTTTTTGTGCATGTTTGTTTTGTGTATACATGTGTGTATTCGTGTTGCGCTCAGAGCTCAATAATAAAGTGATGTAACATGCAGAAGTATTTGTAGTGTGTCACCTGAATGAGAGTACGTAGAGACTCCACATATGACTGCTCCGTGTCCAAGAGGGTCATCATCACATGTTTCCTCATGTCCTGTGGAGACAGACGAGGAAGAAGACACGCGTCAATCATCAGCATTTAGATTTTATACTCAGTTTACACAATGAGTAGTTATGCGCGTAAAACAACATGTTACTGTGGACATAAAATATGGTGACTACACACATTGAGTTTTAGTGCACATTAAAACATGAAACTTAATATGGATACACAATCTGAAATCAAGTTAATTGAAATCAACCTCTAGTAAAACACTGCAACCTTAAAATGGGCTCGTAAAGTGTGGTTTCCAGTGAAACCTGTGAGAATCAGAGTCAGGTTTTACAGGATTTATTATCTGCAGTGAATATTTGATTATACTATATTAATGTTTTTTGAGAAGATGTAACATATTGAGGAATTTTGGTGAACTTGCATATTACATAACCACAACATGATCTGGTCAGAAGCCTTTGTTACATCACACTGATTTCTTGCTCACCTATTACCTGTCTGTATCTTCACTGTAAAAACGCATCAATAAAGTGAAAACATCAAGAAGAATGTATTCACATATATTCCAATGTATTTCTATTCGGGTCCAAATAAAAAAAAAACTGTCAAATAAAGAAATGTCATTAAAAATGATTCTTTGTCTTACAAGGCCAGAGCTAAACAGCCCACTTAAAGCTCGGGTTGTTAATCCTGGAAAAAGCTAGCAAGAGCAGGCTACACCAATACATCCTGCCCTCTCCCATCAGCCCTCCCATTAAAGATGTGCCCCCAAAACACATGACTGACAACTGCTAGAAGCTGACTTTTTTTCCATTATTAATAAAGAATTCTGCAGATGTTGATACTGTACTTGTAGTATCACATAATTAATGACTGAGCCGGGGCAGTGGCCTCTTCCAAATCCATTTGAAGTGTTTCTTCACCAGTGAGGCAGCTGCTACAGGAGGGAGGGTCTAATGTTACCTGCCTGCTCATAGTGATTACTAAAACCTGTAACCAGATGAATTGTAAAAATGCAGTGGAGAAGATAGTAAATAGTATTCGTACCTCCCACCACTGTCAATATCTGTTGTTGGGAAATGCATAATGAGTCTCAAGAAAAGGTCAGAGGAAAAAAGACAAGTAACAAAAACTTTTTACAGCTTTTTTCAACTGAAACAACTTTTCCTGGAACTCTGCTTCCAGTTTTAGTACCTGTGTCATAATGCCTGTTCCCAAGGCAGTGCTTTCTGACAGCCCATGGGCCATTAGTGATGAGTCTGCTGTACAAAATAATGCTGAGTCATCAAACACACTCCGCAAAACTGCAACAACATTCATAAAGCAAATCACTCCGACTGCAAGTAATCACTGCTTATTCCAACAGTCTATAAAAGACGGTGTTATTATGAAAAAAAAAGGTGAAACTAACGTCACAATTTACGTTAAAAAATAACCTAGCACTTCCTTTGTACTTTGGGGACGGGCCTCTCGCCTTTTAGGGACCTGCAGGTTTAAGTTCCTGCATCAGTTTGACTGAAATTCGATTTTAAATGTCAGTGTGCTTCATCGTCAGGGAGGCAAACACAGATGCTTACATGTCCCAATAGTTGCATTTTCATAGCCAGCACACACACAACCACACACACGCAGGGACCGGATTAGAGGTCACTGAGGCCAGGAAGTATCCCGAGGCAAAGCATTACTCAGCATTCCACCCTAACAATGACTCATGATCTATGGATGCAAAGTGAAGGAGCCGCTCCCGCAGAGTGGACATGAATCCAACACATTGGGGCCATGACAGAAACTGACACGATGAAAGAGACACAGACGATGGATGAAAAAGAAGGGAAGAAAATGCAGAGAAAGAAAAATAAAAGGCAGAGAAACTATAACAAACATTTCCAACAGCGTTCCCCTAAAACAATCAATGGAAGTGGCTGAGAAGTTGGAGCTACTAAAGTTGCAACCCGTCACTTCTTCTGGGTAGAAAATGGTATTTTCTGTGACAGACACAGCGGTGGGAGAGTGACAAGCTGGACTATAAGGATCATGGAACAAGCCAGATGAATTATCTCTGGGGTCTCAGGGGACAGCCCCAAAATATCCTGGTAACAAACATGACTAAATATCAGATGGAGCCACGGGCAAAACCCTGTGGTGCTGCATGTTTAACCACAATGTCTCTCTCTCTCAAGCGCGCACACACACACACACACCCACCTACATGGAGGCCTCGAAAACACAGAGGTTTTTTTTTCTCTCCCTCCTCTTCCCCTGCTCCCCTCTGCCAGCACCACTGTGTCCTATAAATAACCATAACAATAACTTCCCAGAAAGGCCATGTTTAGTGTTTGGCATACGAAAGGATCCCAGGGGCACTGTGGGGTACCACTGGAGGAGAGAAGAGGGTGACCGAGAGAGCATGGAAGTGATTGGCAGGGTAAAGAGGTAAGAGAGGAAGCACAGAAGCAGATTACATTTTGGCTTTTTAATAGCGAAGGCTGATTTTCTATGTCAAATCATCAGCTGTTGAGCGAGTGAGTGGATTCAGTCCATGTTTATCCTGCCATACAAACACAATGGAGTAGAAGGAATACAGTGATGGCTAAAGAGGGAAACACAATAACACAGTAATCATCCATTTATACTCCAAAATTACCCTCCAAGTTAGGACATTACTCAAACAGGAGTCTGTTCAAAATACTCTGTGGTTCAGTCCCCTGGTACTGTGAGCAGAAGTACTGCTGAAGTGTCACTGAGCAAGGCACTAAAGCACAACCACAGTCTCCCATGTTACAGTAGCTGAAGATGAGTTTCACTGAGTTTATTAGAGATATTACATTTCAATTACCGACCTTCTCCAGGTTTTGTTTTCATTATATGAAACAATAACATACTGGCCATTGATATCTGAATTGGAAAATATATAACTAATTGGCTAATAGTGTTAGCATTGACCATTCATTTGATTACAACTTTAGGGAAAACAGATTTTATCAGGCAAAAGCATTTGCTTTGCTCAACAATTATCTCTAGGAATATTAAAACTGCTGTTGCACAACTTTAACTTACTGACCAACACCAAGAGTTGAAATCAGCCCCTGAGTGACTGATTATTCTTCATATACTCGTACAGCTGAGAACCTTTGTGTTTTTTTATTTAGCTGCAGATATTTTGTTCTGGGCTGACATTTCCCTCACGCACTGGAAGCTAGAGCCAGGCTATATGGGGAAAAAATATATAGAGATAAAAATGATCACATCAGTCGATAATTATCACAATACAGTATATGTCACAGAAATGATCATTAGGACCAGGTTTTGGTCCTCATGAGGTCCACTGGTCCTGACCACGTCAGTGTTTATTCTGGAAAATGTCCTGCAGAGCTAACAAAAACAAGTTCACCCACACACACACACACACAAGAACACAGCTGCCTCTGCGCTCAGACAAATTCAACACAATTTATGATGATCTGATTAATTAATACACATTCATTTCTTTCTTTCTCATGTGTACTTTAATTTGAGTCATGATGCCAGCCTGACAAACACGGACATCTGAGAACACACACTCACTGTCACACACACACTCACACACAGTCATCTCCTGAGAGTTGTTCAAGCTGATAATGACGCTGATCCTATGACAACAAGATAGGGAGGAGTGTGTGTGTGACAATGAGATAAATCAGGAGGCGAGCTGCTCTGTACTAGTCAGATTAAACACACACACACACACACACACACACACACACACACACACACACACACACACACACACACACACACACACACACACACACACACACACACACACACACACACACACACACACACACACACACACACACACACGAAATAATGCAAGGAATGCCAGTTTCATTTTGCTGGTGGAGTTGCCATAGTAACCGCAGCTGAGAGGCTGTATGGTCACAGGACAGACTGGTCTCAAACAGCAGAGCCGACAGTCCTGCAGAGACGCTCTCAGACCAGTGTGTCCGTCAACCACCAGGGTAGAGAGTTCCGCTGACTCCAGTAATACAGTCACAAAAACTAACTGTGGGACCATGATGACACACAATGTCACTGTTTACTCATTTTCATCCGGTGTAATCAAGTCTGTGCGTATATATATATATATATATATATATATATACACAGTACGTATATTCTTTAAACATTTGCCTGTCTTCCAAAGATAAAGTGATATGTTAAGAATCAGGTCTGATTACAGTGGTTCCGATGTCACTGAAGTGTGGGAACAAGACAACATCAAGGAAACTGGTGCAAGAAATACGATGTCAGCGTCCCAGAGCCATGAAATTGAAACATATATTCAAACCTAGTCTCTAATTTTGCCATGTTCACATTCTATGATGTAATTGTGTTGTTTTGCTTTATACTGCGGCCAGTATGTCCAGAAGTAGAAGAAGTATGCCTTCTTTTTTTACCTCCTACGGTTTACTCCATTTTTCCCCCTTCAAAGTTATCATTAAGTATCTGATTCAAGGGTTTTAGGATCAATGGTGTTGCATGCTGTACACATTTGTTATGATATAAATAAAACTGACTTGACTTCAAGAGATCAGAACCATCTGATCAGCTGACAGAAAGGTCTTGTCCATTTTTAGGGCTGGTTATACTCCTAAATCAATGTAGATATGCATGATATTATGTCTCTACTATTAGTTTTGTACATACACAGAAGTACAGTGTCCGTGCAGACATCGGCCAGTAACAGAAATGCTAAGACTAAGGTACAGAAGTTTAAGCCCTTTTGTTTGTCATCACTGATGATATGAATATCTGATACTGAAAAGGCTTCCCCTGAGCAGCATTTGATCATATTTATCACGTAGAATTAAGCAGCAGAGCCAGTGGATATAAGACAAAGACAGTGGAAGCAGATACAGTTATTGTCTCACATTGCATCAGTGCAATCCCACATGAGTTCTGTTTCACACGTCGACAAGTACGTCAATGTCTGTCACTGTAAAAGCCTTACAGGTACACGTTGTTGTTGTCTTAATGTACTGCGTTTAACGTGTTCAGATGGTGGTCCACTGCATCAGTGCAGCAATAGACGCTGCACCTGGTCCGGCTCTACTCTGCTTTAATTGTAAACAATCTCTGGTAATTGTCCTTATTTACGGGAAATGGTGAAAAGTAGGAAATACGGGAGGGAGGGGGGGAAGAAACGCACATGATATGAATTTGTTCAAGTCTGTTTGTTTCACTCATGTATAAAAGATTAATTTACTGGAATTAAGTGTTGAGGAAATATCACATTTGTTGTTTGGAAATCACCAGCCTCCATAATTTATAACCTTTAATCCTCCATGTGATGCACTCCTACTCCTGTTATGGTATTGCTTGCTTGTTTTAATGTGGTCTCAGCTCATGGATTTCTTTCTTAGTACATTAAACATGTTGTTGCTTAAACATTTTTACCATCACACATATTTTAAAGTAGACATATTATGTTCATATCCAGGTTCATAATTTTAATCTGTGTTATTAATTGAAAAGGTTTGAATGCTCGAATGTTTGGAAAACACATCACTTTCCTCATATTGTCCATTGCTGCAGCTTCTCTGTTCAGCCTCTGAAACGCTTGCTTTTCACACCTGTCTCTTTGAGTACCTCAAGGAAATGTCCTTCTCCGCTCTCGCACTACCTGTCTTGTTAGGGGGCGTGTCAGACTAGAGGCTAAGCATGTTATGTTACGTCACGTTGATGCAGAAGTATCGGTCAGACTACTGATGTGACGTTTCAGGAACTTCAGGAGCAGTGTTTTCTGTATGGGAGAGGAGCTCCCTTCACCCATACAAAAAAAACCTAAAACTCATCAAAGGAAAAAAGAAAAACTCAAAGAGCATAATATGTCTCGTTTAATTGAAAAAGGTAAGAAAACTGTATTTGTGTCTCATCTCCTAAGTTAAATATCCTTCATAAATCTAAGTCACACATTCTTCAGAGCTGAAATCTTGAGATCAGAACTCTGAATTATTTGTTATCAGATAGCTTTGATCTGAAACAGTTGTGGTCTCAACAGCACGTCTATGTTTGGGTAATTTGATCAGCATGAGTTAAGACCTGTTTAAAGACAAGCCTGTACATCACAGTCACACAGTGTGTGTTTATACGTTAAGTACCATGGTATCTGCATTGTTGTTCTTTCCTCTCACAATCATGTTTCACTTAAGTTCAAATCGGGCTCGTTGCCTGTGGTGCAGTGATAAATATGACGGGAAGGACCGCCCATAGGATTCAGCCCTCACACTGTAGCGGACCTGAGAGGAAACCTTCTTGTGTGTCAGAGTAGTACAGCATGTTCCCATGTGTCCCTCCGTCCGCTCTGGTGTCTTGATAATGGTGTGGACACAGGGGGTCCATAAAGTTAGTTATTCCTCACAACTGCAGCCAAACATTACAGCATAACCGTAAAGACAACATACACCAGAGTCAGAGTCGCAGGCAGCGCACGTATGACGGCGTCCACAAGTCAAACAGGCCGTCTCTGTTTGACTTGAGGTCTCAAGTACCAAAGGTCATAATGTTTATCCCCTATGTAGGCTATGTGCTGTATCTCTTTGTTAGCACTGTTATGAGTTGTTCTGCTCACTGTCATATTATACTGCTGCTACTGTGGTTACCAAAACATTCAACTGCTCCACGGTCTAGAACACACAAAAGCAAAAGCTCTCTTTGGTAATGGTTTTCTGTATTATGCATTGTCCGGGATTTTGTTTGTTTATAACTAAATAACAGTTTTTGTTGTGTTGTTCTTAGTTTTTATAACAGTGGTACTTCTCAGTGTTTGGGTGGTGCTGAAAGACAAAAAACATATGCAATGCAAGGTATTCAATTGTAGAATTTATTTTCTTATTTTATCTATTCATTACTTCCTTTTTTTAATCTTCCTCTGGCCAAAGAATTTAGTATAATTGTGGTGTTTTGCCCACAAAGGAGTGAAGTTCCAACCACAGCTGCCTTCAATTGTGAGCCGTCATGTAAGGTCACCGTCTTTCTGTCTCTGACCTGAACCAACCACAAAAAGACTTGCACGCGCTATTATGAGGGGCGGCTGCTGGGATGGCTGCTGCATCATGGCGAGTTTGGAACAACACAACTTCTCACAAACAGTTATATTGTTTGTCTTTTAGTTCTCAAAATGTCGCAAACACTGTCAGGAAGTTTGAACTATGATTTTGACTAACACCAAGGATTGTGTAGCGGGTATTTGTTAAATGTTCACTTTGTTGTTGTTACATGTTTTGTATTGGGTCATTGTTCAACATCCATCCATTTTCATGCACTTAATCTGAGGTTGGGTCGTGGTAGCAGCAAACTAAGCAGGTTGTTCCAGATCTCCCTCTTCCAAACTACTCGTTCCACTTCCTCCTGGGAATCCTGAGGTGTTCCTAGGGCAGATTGGGTATGTAATCCCTCCAGCAAGTTCTGGGTCTACCCTGGGGTCTCCTATCAGTTAGGCATGACTGGAAAAAACCTCCAGGAGGCGTCCTGATAAGACTACCAAACCACCTTAACTGGCAACTTTTGGCGCAAAGGAGCATAGGCTCTGCACCAAGCTCCCTCCAAATGTCCGAACTCTTCAACTTATCTTTAAAGCTGAGCCCATGCAGCCACGCAACGGAGAAAAATAACAACCTTTAAAAAATATATATATAAACTTCATGTCGCATCCCCCCTCTTTGAAGATGCATGATGCACTTGATTTAACCAGAGTACAGCACCAATGTTACTGAACTTAACTGCTCCTCTAATAACAAAGCATCCTGGCAGGGCTGCATACAGACCACTGCTAGCAGCCTGAAGCTGTGTGCTTTTGATTTATATGCGAAATAATGCAGAGCATCCAAACTTTTCAATTTCCATTGGATGAATGGCAAATGTCATTGATTCACCTGCATTAGCATAGATGTTATTAGGATATTGTAGGTTTGTCACTTTAGTAACTACAAGTGATAGAATTGGTTTATTTAAGATCTCGACAATGTTATTACAATGACATCCCCGGTAAAACTTTTTGTGGCGTCTGTTTACATCAACGACTACTGATGCATTGCACAGCGGAGGTCATGATGAAGCCAACAGAACCACATCATCTGCCAAAAGTAGAAACTAAATTCGGACCTTCTTTAACTGAACACTCTCCGCATCCTAGTTGGGTCTTGAAATTCTCTCCATATTGGCCAACACGTCTGACATTTAGAGAAATGTTCTCTTCCTAGCTGACAGTCAGATTTAAAGATCTAATGTCTGTATGGTGAATGTTAAGTTGAAGTTATTTCATCTGCGACAGAAACACAGCCCAATCCTCGCATCACTGTCGTCACACCTCCCCTCCCCATCCCCATGACTGTATCCCCTGGCAACAGCCTTGCAAAAGCAGCAAAGAGCAGCCTCTCAGCGCAAAGAGAAAGCATCCTCACCACCTATCTCCTCCTCTGTAAAAAGCCTAAGATTGACTGTCACATCCTGTTCACATTTCGAGGCTGCAGCTCTGGAAGTGAAGGAGTCTCGTCCTTTACTTCCTCTTCAGCTTCAGCCTTTCAGCCGTCTTATGTAATTCTGTCATGCAGATAAAAGCAAGAGCACACGTGTGTGTATGAGTGTCCATGTTCTCCCTATCTGTCATTTACAGGGCACTGACTGCTCTGACTGACTCTATACTGATCAATACTTTTCTCTCTCTTGCAGACTGGCACGCTCCCTTTATTGATCCATCTCCCATCTCCTCCATCATCATCACCTCTTCCACTCATCTCCTCTCCAGGGCTCAATACATTTGCACCATCACAATAAGATAATCACTGTTAAGGTGGATCATTACTCTCCTCCCACTTCAATAATCACTGTATCAATACCCCAAAGAAGCCCAGAGAATAGGGGCATTTGATCCTTATATTCTTACATTATTAAATACAATTAGAACTAAAACAATTACTCAAGGACTTTACTTAATTGACAAATGTTAATTGGCAAGTATTCTAATTATTAGTTAATCATTTAAATGATTTTAAATGCTAACAAATATATAAATATTTGCTGGTTTCTTCTCTGATATTAAACAATATATTTGGAGGTTTTTGGAGTTGTTAAAAAGATTTGTCAACATGGTCTGAGTAAAATTGGGATTTTTACGATTATTACCAAATCTGACAATTTATGGAGCATAAGGGTCTTTTGCAAATATGAATACGTCAATAACCTCAAATCGGGTTCAACCACTGGATGCTGGTATACAAACAGACAAATATATAATAATGTGATAAATGTTATTGTGTTTCACCAACAGACATTTGTGCTTCTGCATGAGACAAAATTGACTGCAACTCGGCACTGACTAAGATTTACTATGTAATAGAACCTCCCACATACACATGAATCCTTGTGGTGTTGGATTAACAGGCCGAGGTGTTAAGATTAGCGGAACTGCAGAGGTTGTGTTATGTCTACAGTATGTGTGAGTTTGCCTGTGACTGCATACATGTGTGGATACAAGGCAAAGACTTGTTTGTTGATTCTGCTCCCTCTCAAGCACACGCACTGTAACCCAAGCATTGATGTACATGATGCAAAAAAAAGAAATGCTGCTACAGACGCTTTAAAATAAAATAAATAAAATAAAGAGAGGGAGCACAGTGATTTTGCAGATCCACGAAAAAAGTGCAGATGGACAGAGAGTGCTGTGAGTCTAAGTGACGGTAGGTGACGGAGATAATCATGTGATTCACTCTGCTTTAATTATATTATAGACAGGCCTGAGGGAGAGAGACAGAGAGAGGAGAATCCGAAGAAAGAGATATCATCCAACAAGAAATTAGATATAACAGTTAAAGAAACTAACAGAAACAAGTTAAAGAGAAAAAATTGAAGTCAGAGGTGAGAGAAGATTGAGACGGAGAGCGACAGGAAAAAGATTTAATCAGAGGAAGAGGTTTGGTGGAGTAAAAAGCTAAACTGAGTTGGACACGCTGCAAAGGTGAAGGACACACACATACACACACAAACACACACTTATCTCAACTGAAAAAATTAAATAAACACAAACTCTAGTCTACCTCTCCGTTGGGGTGTCCAGCACAAAGTCCATTCTGATTCAAATTCTTGCTGGAGTTGCCATTGTTGTTCCTGAACTGCTCCACAGCATCTTTACCCATCACTCCTCCTCCTCCTACACCACCAGCATCCCTCTTTCCTCCTCCACCACCTCCTCCTGCATCTCCTGTGTTCTCCCCATTCTCGTTCATTTCCTCCAGGGCGATGCTGAACTGGGCTAAGGTTCGAACCATCTGCAGCATGTGGAGCGGACCATGTGCCCGGACGTAGGCTCAGTTTGGCAAATGAAACAAGAAGCTGAGGAGGGTTTGTTTTCTTTATCGGATTGTTTCTTTACTCACACAAACTTGGTCTTCACGTCAGCAAAATGAAAAACAGGCACATGTGAGCGTGGAGGGAATCATCATCTTTCCCTCTAAATCACAACATTAAATCCTCCAGTTGTTTCCTCTTCTGGCAACAAGATGCTTTTGAATAATTCAGTCCATTGGAAAACAAACTCTCTGCAAATTGCCCTGCGTCTTCAGCGTGCATCTGTTCTGGAGCAGGTAGGCTAAGCTGCGTGTGATGCAGCACACACAAACACTGCATGCGGAGGGAGCCTGCTTCGGCATGTATGCACGGATGTCTGATCAGTTTCTACTGCACGGATGATGTAAGCAGGGTCTGAGCGCTTGTCGAGGTGTGTGTATGGACCAGGGGAGAGACAGTAAAATGTGTGTGCGTCTGTGTGGGTGGGTGTGAGTGTGTCACGGCCCTCCCCCTGGGTGTGTATAATGAGAGACAGCAGGCAGGGCAGACGCTCACAGCACTGAGCTCTGCTCCGCTCAGACAGGCTCAACCAATCCCGCCATAAATAATCGATCGAGGCATGTGGGAGATGAAAAATCCATCCATCCATTCCTCCATCCACCTCCTTAGCTTCTATCAAATGATCCCTCTGTCAGGATAACAAGTGCCAAACATCTGATGACAACAGTGTCTAGTTCCCATCAAGTCACATTTTATTTCCACAGCTCTTCCTCCCACTACTGATGAACACAGATCTGAACAGGAAACCCCCTCTGTGTCTGTTTTATGGTCACACCAACACACGAGCAGAGCACCAAATGACCTGACGTCCACAGATAACCATGACAACAGTGAGCAAGGATGTGATGTTAAAGGACCATACCTGCGTTTAACGTCTGTTAACACATTAGCCTAAACTTCCAGGACACATGGCTATTTTGTAGGTTGACCGAGTCGATAAAAACCCACGTGTTCAGCTTTTGACCCAGCAGTGATTGCCGATTGTATCCACTCACATTGCAGACAAAAGCAGATGTTACTGGGTTTTTTGACCAGTAGAAATTTAGTTTTGCTTTCTTTCTTTCTTTCTTTCTTTCTTTCTTTAAAAACTGAGAAAACATAGACATGGTAAAATCCATTAAATTGGGTTAGGGTTAGGGGTTTCAAGTGATTGAAAATATTAAATATGACAAACTCTAAGCAACATAGCAGTGAGAGACCATGTTGATCTAATATCCTAGTTTTTCTTCCGCTGGCAGGCTACTAGCCAAGATTTGACTCCTGGCTTCATGTGAGAAGTGATGGTTTTCATGCCTTCCCTTATGTTTGATTAAACTTCGGATGTTATCATATATTTACAATAAAAAACATCTTGAAGGCAACTTTCCCAGTTCCTGTTCACAGCTGCATTGTGCCATAAAGTTAAATGTCTAAAACAAACAGAGAAGCCAGTACGGGCCTTTAAGAATTCATAAATTATGTGCAGCGCTGCAGCGCATTAACACGCAGCAAGCAAACATGCACACACACACACACACACACACACACGCGGAGAAACACAGAAAAAAGAATCAACATATGTGACTAGAGAATAATGATGGAGAAAATGTTGCGCATGTGTGGGTGCAAATCAGTGACAGTGGGCACTGCCTGGGTGGTTCAGAGAGAAACTAAAAATGCAGTTTTAATGAAGAAGTTGCAGAAATAGAAGACGGCACAAGGAGGGTTTGAGCCGAACTGCTTAAGAGCCGAGTGAGAGAAGCAACGGTAGCTTTTAAAAATACCCTGCACCATGAAATATTAACACACATTGAAGACGTCAAGTGATGTGACGTCGACCAACCTAATACAGAGCATTTCCAGATATGTAAAATCTTAGAGTTGTGGCTAAAACGACAAACACTAAGAATTGCGGTGTAATAGCTTAACGGACACACCGCAGTCGGTTTTGTAACACGTTGAAGTTCACAGTGAAGTTAAGCTCGGGGCAGCTTTTGTCTTCTCCTGCAGCCGGCAGCGAGCGGTTAAACACAGACAGACTTAGGCTCTTTCTCTCCAGCAGAGATCAGATGGTGACAAGAGAGAAAGGTCACTAAAGGACATTTAAAGGTCGAGCTCGTGGCAGGAAATTGGCCTTTAATCCTCGCTGCCATAGAAACAATAAGACGGTTTTGAAGGTCTGGTGACAGAGATCAGAGAGACAATCTCTCCGGCATGTTTGGAGTTTGAGCACAGACACTTTTAATATGTACACATGGGTCTGTGGGAACATACATCTGTTTTCTTTTCTGTTTCACAAACTGCTTTTAGAATCTGAATCGAATCAGAATCGGCTTTATTGCCCAAGGGATTTGACTCTGGCTTTACATTGCTCTCAGTGTGCTTACATAGAAATAGAATGCAGCTCTAAGGACGAGGACAAAAAAAAAAGAGAAAAAGAGTAGTACCAAAATACATAAATTATTTGTGGTGGATGGTCCGGACTGTACGGTACAATAGCACGTGAGAAGTAAGTAGGAGAATAAGCATCATGACGTGCAGGTCAAGTAATTCTGTATATTGTAAACAATAGTGTGCAAAGACGCAATTCAGTCGTGCAATTTAATAAGTAATAAATACAGTATAAATATGCTTTAATAACAAAAATAAAACTAAATTGATAATGCTGTAACAAGCACCAATGCTAATTTTCCTCTGAGGTATGAGTTTAAAGTAAAAAGATAGATCTGTATTAGTGTTTCTACCCTAACAAGTTTACACATTTTGTTTACATTTTGTGAAATAAAACCCTATTTTCTTAAGAGCAGGGCACTGCAGTTTTAGAAAATGTGCTTAAACAGAATGTATGGTGTATTTGTTGTGTGGAGTATTTGCAGCTGCAGAATAACACACTTTCCACTAGTAGGTATTTACAGCAGCATGTGGGATTAACTCAGAATGAACTACAGTACCCATGATCATTACAATGAAGGAACATGTTGAGCAAGTGCAACATTGTGATATTACGTTTCCAGACAACTATGGCATAGACGCGATTAACAACACAGACATAACATGTTAATAAGACTGATTCACTACTGACTCTGTTCCTTTAATGAGGTTTTCCCAACAAAAAAAATCAATATAGAATATCACCAGATTTATCCTTTGAGCTACATGAGAGCGCAGAAGTCAGCACCAATCATCACCTGATCAGTTACAACAACAGCCATCGCATCTTGTTTCCATAGCAACTCCAAAATGCTCACGTCTTCAGCATTTCCTGTTTAGTTTTGGACTAATGCAGCTGTGAGATAGCGAAGAAGAAAAAAAGCAATTATGAGTGTGTATTTGTGTGTGTCTGTGTGTGTACATGAGCATTTGCAGCAGCAGCCTGATGATGAAGTGTTCTCCCTGGATGAGTTACCAGCTCACAGCTCCTAACACACAAGCCAGTTCCACCCAAAACCAAACTACACGAGCAGCTGAAGATCCCCTCCTCCTTCACTGTGGATTATTAGAGCAAGACTCACAACCTCCCTTTTCAGTCTAAACATTCACCAGATAATAAACCTGTTGCCTGATAACTACCTTCAATCATCTAAAAAACACTCGAGAGTCTGATGGTTGTGGATTCCTGCATCGACACAGTCAACAACGTTTATAAATAACCACACTGGAGGACCATGCCAGATGCGCATATGGTGCAGATCACACATGAGCTGAATTTGCAGCCGTGGTCAAACTTCCTACTTCCTCCCCGCCCTGCACAGAAATGTGTGTGTGGTTTAATTCTTGCTCAGCAGCCACCCTGCCTGCCCGTGTCAGTGTTTGTTGCTGCTAAATGACAGCTGATGTGACATCTGTATCACACACTCCGAGCCAATATCGCACCGTAAAGACTGAGTCAGTGTGGGGGCGGTCGGTACATAAATATGTAGAAGGACTGATGACACCTGTCAACACACCCACTGGTCCACAGGTGTGTGTGTGTGAGTTAGAGAGAGAGGGAGAGAGAAAGGGCGAGTAACATGAGGAGAGATGGACGCATGACTGCCCAAACAGATCAAAACAGATTTTACACCACACACCTGTGCATGTATTCAGCTCGTACCATCTGAGCCTGTGTGTGTGTGGTCCAGGTATAACTCATGTTTTAAGGCTAGGTTTAGGTTTAGGGTTAAGGTTAGGTCAAGTTTAGAGTTAGACAAGTGGTAACTATGTTTAAGGTTAGTGTTCGTCTCCAGGAAATCAATGTAATGTCCTCGGAAGTCACAGACACACTACTATGTGTGTGTGTGTGTGTGTGTGTGTGTGTGTGTGTGTGTGTGTGTGTGTATCTGGTGTTTATCAAAAACAAAACTCGTACAATTATAGATATGCTCTTACACATCACACTTAAAGATGGAATAATGGAACATCAAAATAGAAATTGTCCATGAACAAGCACCACATGACTTTTGTGTGTGTGTGTGTGTGTGTGTGTGTGTGTGTTTGCATGTGCTCCAGGTGTACAGAGCTTTGTTTGCTTCCCATGTCAGTACTGAGTAGCAAGAAAATGACAGATGATCCCAAGAAAAAGATGATTCCCCACTGTCTTCAGCATGAGAGGTCAGGATGAAGCCTCTTGTATATGTTCCATTTTATTGATTTATCTCTACTTTTCTTCATCTCTCCGTCTCCAGGGACGTTTTACCCTCTCTTACCCTCTCTGTCTTTAATATGCTAAAATAATGGAAAGATGAAAAGAAATGAGCTTTAGACTGACTAAAAGTCAAAGCAAAAAAAGGCACAGATCACTAAATGTTACAGTTTAGCATGCCTTATCCTGTATGTATACATTAACATTAGCCACTAGGGGGCAGAAGTCATAATGGAAATATAATGACAAGAGTGTGTTTTCTTTTTCTTCCTGCCACAAGATAATGAAAAAAACAGTAGCTTTGGTTTCAGGCACTTCCCTCAGTTTGTCTTCAGGTCAGAACAGACAGCAGCGTAAACAACACCTGCTATCAAACTGTGTGTGTGTGTGTGTGTGTGTGTGTGTGTGTGTGTGTGTGTGTATGAGTATGAGAGAGAGAGAGAGAGAGAGAGAGAACTCACAGGTAACCAGATCTACTCGCTCTCCAAATACGCCCATATGGGATGGTGTGGATCTGTGTATGTGTGCAAGCGTGTGCACAGGCTTAGGTTTGTGTGTGTGTGTGTGTGTGTGTGTGTGTGTGTGTGTGTGTGTGTGTGTGTGAGGGAGAGAGAGATACATGTGCTGTGAAAAGATCCTTTGTCCCCAAGAGGTGAGACTGAGGCAAGGACACGATTGGCACTTGGGCTAAAATACATACAAACACACACACAAACACAGAAGGCTTTCAAGAAGAATATTCCTCCACACACACGCACACAAACACACACACATAAAATTATGAACTAAAGATAAACTGCATTTGTCTTTACTGTTTTCTAATGTTATTCAGATCAATTGAATAAACCAAAAGCTACTCCACACCCTAATAAATAATGAAAATAATGGTTTCAGCCATAGATTTATGCTCTAAGAATAGACTTGTACATGATTGTACATTTGATTTGCAATGTTTAACAACAACAATCTGCAGAGTTGCAAAAAATAATGCTCTGTAATAACAGGACTTGAATTAACATTCATATGAAGCCATTATTTGATCAACTGTAGCAATTACAAAAAGATTCATGGGGCTTGTTGAATTAAAGTTAACATATCTGAGATTGAGGGTTTCATTATTGGTGTGGAATATAAAGAATACTGAAGACTTTAAAAGTCAAGTACTTTAAATGTCATTGATTAAAGTATTTCATGAATCAAATCCACAAAGCAAAGAAAATAGGAACCTTGCTAAAAGAACAGAAACAGCTTCCATTAAATTACATGAGCATGAAATTCAACAAAGTTCACTTTCCTTTGTGTCTTCACATGAATTTTGATATCAGATCCAAACAGCATCACAGTGACACACCAGGAGGAGCCTTGGATTCACTCTCCGTCCATGTCCTCCATTTCAAGCCAGTAATCTGACATCCCATCCACTTCCTGTCCAGCAACCCATCCCACAATGCAATGGGCTCCCAGAGATAGCCATCAGCCACATGGAGACTAGTCTTAACCCCAGCACCGCTCCGGAAATACCTTCTCTGTGTCTCTGCCTCTCCCACCAATCTGTCCTTTCTGCCGCCCTGTGTCATCTCTTTTCCTCCCTCTCTCTGCTCATTTTCTAGAAAACCTCTCACGTCTCTCACAATCTGGAAAATAAACGCCACATCACACCAGTGATTTTCGGGAGGTATAGGGACGTAATATAGGGAACCTGAAGAGACATTCCCAGGAAAGATGCACACAGTCCAGACAGAGTGGGAAAGAAGGATTAGTTTAAAAGATGAACGGGGATGGAGAAAGAGTTATAGTGATATCAAAAAGCAACAGGAGAAATGTCAAACTGCACGTACCTTTTTCTCTCTTCTTTTTAACTCAAAGTTCACTTTTCTCTCTCTTTCTCCCTCTGACCAGACCCCCTCATCCTGCCCCATATCCCTCTTTCTCTCCATTTCCCCTCTTTATCCCTCTTTCTTCGACATTCCTGACCCCTCATGGCCTAAAATCCTTGCATGTGTGCATTATTGTGTGTGTGTGCTTGCATGTATGGGTTTGTCAGCAAGTAAAGCTACAATAAATGATACAATAAATAGTCTTATTACAGCTTTCTGCAATCAAAACAATCGCAAGTTTGAATAGAGCTAACCTTTTCCAGGAAAATGGTGTCGGAGAATATGGAATCGTTATGAGTAGATTTATGGAATGCCACAAACATGGGACACAAAAGAATTTGTGTCCCATGTTTGTGCACCGCAGGCAGCTAAAGAGCTAATCTGAAGTCAAACGATGAGGTCTGAGAATAACACACACACACACACACACACACACACACACACACACACACACACACACACACACACACACACACACACACACACACACACACACACACACACACACACACACACACACACACACACACACACACACACACACACACACACACACACACACACAGGAGTGACATAAAGCACCAGAACAAGGGCAGATCTCATGAGAGGGTGTAACTGGGTGGAGACAAAGTATCAAGACACAGATGTGAGAGAGGGAGAGGGATCAATTTAGTTTCATTTGATCCAGAAAGGTTTCTCTCAAAGTTTAGTCCTTTATCACACACACTCACTCTGAGAAAAATAAATCCTTTTGAGCTTGATGCATGATGCCTCATGCTTGGACTGCATGGACTTTCACACCTGGAAACTTCACTCACTCTCTGAGAAAGTAAGTTCAGAGTGCAGTGATCTCAAGAGCTCACAAAGATTTCCTGAGGGGATCCAGGAAGTCAAGCCCATTCATAAACCTGCACCTCTTTGCGTGTCAGAAGAAGAAATGCTGAGCGACGAACAGTTTGATTTTGTTGAAAGAAAGGTGTTGTAAATTGTTGCCTCTATTCAGCTCAGTGAAAGCCTCATGGCAGCTTGGAGGCCATCACCGCCCACGCCAAAGATAACCCGTTTTTACCTTTCTGTTGCTGCTGCAATTTCACAATGTAAAAGCTTTTGCTACTCTGCAGGATCAGCAGCTACGTTGTAGCTTTTCCCTATAGAAGAGCCTTAAGGATCAGTGACAGCTCAGTCTAATGACAGAGGGCTGTGGAGCGACCCCTGTGAGACTCTTTCAGCTCGGACAGGAGGGCAGGTGAACTGGGGCGAGGGAAGGATGGAGTAAGCTCTGTTATTGGCTGGTTAGTTGCTATGTAACGCTGGTTGCCACAGAAACATCTGAATGGAAGAAAAAGCATGAATGGAGAAAGAAAAACCAGGCAGCACAGAACACCTCATGATTAGCACCTACACTCACACATAAACATTTACCCTGCAGTGTAACACGGCAGAAGCTTCACAATCACAATCACAGATCTCCAAGCAACATCTGGCCCCATCATGGAGGTCCAACTGGAAAGGCAGACCAGAAGAGTAAGTAGGTCAACTCAGTATTGCAGCAGTTAAATAAGGGTCAAATAAAGTAGAAAAGTTTCCAAATTCAAGGTATCGTGGTCCTGGCCTTCCTGAATCACTGTGACTTAGTAATCCGGTTCTCCAAAGCGGTCGGATATGTAGCTTTTAAAGATTCAGTCAAAGCTAAGGCTATGGTAATGCTAATCAGTAAGGTAATGTGCTGAAAATGACAATGCTCACATGCTAGTGGCAGGTAGCACTTTTAGCATTTTCACTTGCTGTGCCAAATCCAAACATGCTAACGCGCTGCATTTAAAGGCCGACTGTGTCACGATGGAGCGACTGGGCTGTCCCATTTTGAATGCTCATTCAAAAGTGGCTGACAAATGCGCTCTTCCATTCCAAAGCAACACAACAAAGGATCCTTCTCTGGCGAACCTGTCCCAGGATTCATTGTGCGCCGGTGAAAAAGCTATACAAGCTAGCTCTCTGCTTAAGGTAGCTAACAATGCAAAAGGTACAGGTAGGACAAGCTGGTGACGCAAATAGGAAATCATGCATAGACCCGACCCGTCTCATTTTCGCATTGGCCTTTTCGGAGTAGACCGAGCCCTCCAAAGGATACAGCCGCTGAATTGGGATACAGCTTATGCCTCATGTTAGCATGTTTGTAATTAGCATTAAACAAACAATACCACAGAGGTTGATGGGAATGTTTGGTCACAAAACGAAGTATCGGACAAAATGTTCAGATATTTACGTAAAAACAATAAATGTCAATCTCTAGGTGGCACTAAAGGAGAAGTCATTACAATTCACCCTCTGGGGAACATGAATATTTGTATAAAATGTCATGGTAATCTAACAAGTTGCTGTTGACACATTTCAGCCAGGACCAAAGTGGTGGAATAACTGACTGAATGATATTGCCATCTCTAGGGCCATGCTGCCAGTATGGCTAACAGCAGCAGGCTCTTAGCATCTTAGAGCACCTTAGCAACTAGCTAGCTAGCGAGTTGATTTTAAATGAGTACAGGTTTATCAGATGTAGCCAAGAAATATCATTGTCACATCAATCATTCGAAACTTAACACTTTTCATCCCTCTAGCTTTTTCGTGCAACAAAGACAAATGTTACATGTCAAACCAGCAAATATAGGCTGAGGCTACATACATAAAGATAAGTGCTGAAAGGGGAATGTCAGACATAAAGAGCTGCTTTGTGCTCATGGTCCATGTGAACAGACGAGGACCTGACTGAGGACTATCCTCCGATGAGTTGTGCCCCCAGTGGGACAGAACTAAAAATGGATAACACACACACACACACACACACACACACACACACACACACACACACACACACACACACACACACACACACACACACACACACACACACACACACACACACACACACACACACACACACACACACACACACACACACACACACACCGGATACTCCCAGGAAGTGGATCCGTTTATAACTGCTCAAATGAAACAGTCACATTCCACTACAGCACATAACCGCACGCACACACACACACTGAAGCCACAGGGGGTGCTCTCTGTCATTTTTACTGTACACATTAACCACTGCCTTGTCAAAATATTCACCAACAGTGTCTCACTGAACTTTCTGCCTCCTCGTAAACACGCTGTGGGTCCCAGAGGCTCCACGTGACTTCAGGGAAGAAATAACGACACACACACACACACACACACACACACACACACACACACACACACACACACACACACACACACACACACACACACACACACACACACACACACACACACACACACACACACACACACACACACACACACACACACGAGGACAGGGATACAGACAAATGTTATACCAACAAACCAACACAAGGGATCAATAATGCAAACAAAAAACAGGCCTTTCAGACGTACATTACACCAACAGACGACACTGAATCAACTATCAAGCCCAACTATTGCTTGTTTCCAATAAGAACCTCATGTTGCCAAATACTGATATCAGCTGCTGAAATGCAAAAAGTGGTTTACAACTCGCTGGTCGAGCCAAACCAATGAAAACACATGAAATGTCAAACACATGGGGTCGGCTGCAGGGCTCAATCTCTAAAAAACATTTTGAGACATTAAATATCTGCACAAAACAGTGAATAAAGAACAATGAAGTGAGAACAACAGCCACACAGTAAATATAACTGCATTTGTTGCATTGCATCAGTGGAAGTGGAAATGCTCCTTTGTTTGCTTATACTCTAGATTCTGACTTATTTTCTAATGGCCTTACACTCCTGGGCACCATGTGTTTGGACTGGGTAAATATCAATGGTCTATTTGAGCAGTTTAGTTAATGTGTACTCATGGGTAAAGTCAATAAGGAAGCAAAAAGGCTTAAATGGGACAGAGAGAGCTTTCCAAAAACTGGGTGTGGACCGTCCTCTGAGAGAAAGAGAGACGGTTTCAAAGTATGGGAGAGCGAGGAGCGGGATGAGAGAGCAAACTGAAACGGAAGATAAAGAGAGGGAGGGAGAGAGAGAGAGAGAGAGGAAAAGAGAGAGCTACCAGTGAACTTCAGGATAGTGAGAGAAAATTGGAGAAAAAAGAGGGAGAGAAGAAAAGAGACCCCCTGTTTCAACCCTGCCCGATTCCTTCTCGCTCTCTCCTTATATGGCAGTGTTGCGTGTGTGTCTGCATGTGTGTGTGTGTGTGTGTGTGTGATACGGGCTCAATCCCAGTGTTGCTCTCACTGGGAGCGATTAGATCAGCGAACGCACGCTGACTAAACTCAAACTAAATGTTCCTTGCCATTTCTACACTGACGCCCAGTTTAACCACTTTGCTAAAGTCCTCACACCGACATCCACTCTTAGACACTGTGACACTGTGATAGCATCTATATGCACACAGCAAAATGTATTTTACACAAAGATTAATATATATTACCAGGAACTCATTCATTTATGTTTATTTTTCCACAAAGGCTTCCTGCAGAAGTCTTGGGTTTTTACAACATGGCAGAAAAAACAAGGTTTTATCCTCAGTCTCATGTGACAAAGGGCATATTTCAAGATTATTTAATATTTTAACAGAGCAGTAAAAGGGACAGATGAAGGAGGAGGAGAGGAGAAAAAAAGATTACATCACAATCAGCTTGTTTATGGCTACGGTTCCTCAGAAGGGACAAAAATAACCCCTGGGATCTGTGCCTCAGAATGGAAGGAATTATAAGAAGCCAGAATCCTTTCTTTTTTTTTCATTTTATCTTCACCTCCCTCCTTGTGGCACCGGCCTGCTTCCCAGAATGTTCTGGCCTGAACCCAAAGGACTGGAATGCATGAATCCAGGTAGCATGTCTGCATGAGCGCGCACGCACACGCACACACACACGCTACATAAGGAGGAATGTACTGTACATGTAAATATACACATATTAGTGCAGACATAAACCTTCAGTACAATCTGTGACATTTTTGACTTTAAGTTCCAAAAATATATTTCTCAATATTTTTTATCAACAGAGAGAAAGAGTTTTCTGGAGCTGGGAGACATTGACACTTTTATTATTCTTCCATGTTGCTTTATAACTCATGCAAAATGCTTTTGTTTTATTGTTTCAGCACAATCCAAAGACATATGGCTACTTTACGGAAATGTAGGTTACTTGAAATTAATTAATTAACAATAACAATAATAGCACTAACAGAATTAATTCCCAGAATCCAAGAGACACTAAAGCCAGGCTTACCGCATATTATTTGTTTCTACATAATTTGATTAATCAAAAGAATTTGTTAGGAATCAATGTCAGGTCTTAAATCCTCCATCTTGTGGCTCCCAGTTTAAAAATTGTCAAAAACTATTATTTAGACCCATTTTCTTGGTTTGAATTGTGCTTGTTTGGAAGAGTGTCTTACACACAGAAAACCTCAGGCATCATAGCAGAACTACAACCAACCGTTCCGTTTTCTGGATGTTATGTATTATCAATACATCCCACAATTATTTTCTTTTTCTATTGATCGAATTCAATGTTGGTTTTTCAGTGGATGTTAGAAACTGACTACTATTCATTTTGTTTAAGATGTTGAACTTACTACCACAGAAAACCATTAAACTAGCGAAGCTACAGAATTAGAAAGTTGGAAGTAAATTCAGGACAAAAATGACCTGAACAATAAATCAGTTACACAATTATTGACAATTAATGTTCTGTCAATCGAGCTAAACCTCTTTTACACCAACAATAGCAGGTATTTGTGAATTTTTTTAATACGGGTAAACCCGATAAGAAAGGCAATCGACCCAACAGAGGCGCTCTCTCACCTCGCCAAATTAATGCTTTCATCTGGATGTTTCCATCTCTGCCGATTGGACCCAGATCCGATCAAAAAACTGTGTCATTTGACCCAGGAGTGAATGCTGATTGTATCTACTTCCATTGCAGACAAAAGCCAGATGTTAGTGGGTTTTTTGACCAGTTAGAAATTTCACAATTTCAGTGAAACTGACAATGTACAATGGAGGTCAATAGGGTGAACAAGTTTTTTTACCTTGATGCCCCCTGGGAGATTAATCTAGCCATGCCTAACACAACCAGTTATGTCAGCCACACCTAACCATTACCTTAGTTTAGCCTTACCCAAAGAATTTGCCTCAAGCCTAGCGTCCTCAAAAGTATTAAGATTAAATCTGTATAAATTTGTGTACATATTTCTGATGCCATGCTGTCGACAAGTAAATAATTAAATGCAGCTATGTGTATTTTTAGAGCATTTTTGCTTATGCCCTTGAATGGATGATAGATCTATATCATAACTTTAAAAAGACTGAACATAAGATGAGAGAGTGAAGCAATATTTCTGTTTTCTGCAAGAAGGAAAAGACAAGCTCCTCCCTTCTCTCATCCTCTCTCATGCCATCTTCCTCACCCTTATCTTTCCCTCCCCATCATGTCTTTCCCATCTCGCATGAAGAGGATGGAAAGAGAGAGGGGGACAGAGGGGGAGAGAAGTTTGTTTTTCTGAAGAGGACAACATTCCCAGGCCTGCACCATTCCTCTACCTAATAATAGAGCACACACACACTACTTCTTTTACCATAGTTGTGAGGACGCTCATTTATATAATGCATTTCCTAGCCCCTTACCCTGACCTTTACCACCATAACTAAATGCCTACCACAACTCTAACCATAAATCAAATCTCAGCATGACCCTTGACCCTCAACCACCATTTGAAACTGTGAGGACTGATTATTAAGTGTCTTCACAAGGATGGATTCAATAATAGTTTTTCTCCACACCACCATATGAACATGTATATATACACACACAAACACTCACCCACACACAAGCTGCTCAATCACTACCCTTACTGGTTAACACATAGCAAGTCCCATATCATGTGTTTTAGCCAACACAAATAAATCTACAACTCTATGATCCACCACTGACACTGTGTCTCAATTCAGGGGCTGCCTCCTTCAGAGTCTGCATTTGAAGACAGATTGCGTCACAGTGGCGTGGCTAGTCTGGCACAACAAAGGATCCAACAGGGGGACCCGTCTCGGTACAACCTATCCCAGGATTAATTGCATGTTGGTGGTGAGGCTAGAAAAGCTAAGTGTCTGGGTAGTTAAGCTGCAGTAAATGCAGAAGCTCAAAGTAGCTAATGATGCAAAAGTAAGGGCGGGACAAGCTGCAAGCAGGTGACGCAAATAGGAAAACCTCAACAGACCCCTGAATTGGACCACAGCGATGAGGCTGATATTCATGTGGCATGAGTTATGATTCTCGCTGAGCCTTGTCCATGCTCTTTCATCCCCTTTTTAAACTGACAGACAAATCACTGTCTCGCTGCTAAAGAGTGTCTCACACGCTGCAGCCTGTCACCATAAGATAAGAGGCTGTTGTGTAACTGTCTGTTATACTCTGCCCGGTTAATGCATGTAGCGTTAAACTGCCACAGAGGTGAGACAGAGGTGAGCGAAGAGAGGTCAAGAGGTTTGGTGTCGACCCTGGAGGCTGCTCACCTCAGACGGCAATGAGCAGAGAGACGGCAACACCAGAGGCGGTTGTCAGATTTATGATGTACCACGAGTCTCTACATGACCCAAAGTAGAACTGGGTTTTCAGACTGCTGACAAGACAATGACAAAACTCAAGCTTTACAAACAATTTAACCTACAGCAGATATCCTAGTTGATAGCTCGAAATGTCCAACAAGAGAAATATCTTGTTGTGGATGAGACAAATTATATTTAAGAATGTAAAATGTGCACCTCCTGTGTTTGTATGGTTCCTGACAACTATATTTAATGTAGTCAAATTAATCAGAATAATTGCAATGGATAGGAGGCTCAGTGCTGTATCCCCACTAAACAATCAGACATTCAACTGAAGCTTTGATTTAATATTATCTTGCATATACTTATTGGTCAGAGTTAAAAGTGAGATTATTTGTTCTGGATCTACAATAAGATGTGAAGACAATCCTAAACTTTCAGTGCACGGCTCATTTTAGCTTAGTGGTTTTAGAAAAACAAACGCATATGCATAATTACACACTCGGTACAGTGCAACATTCTCAGCAATATTGTACCGCGATTTGCAAGACCATTGTTCCAGAGTAACAGGAATAACCATACAATGAAGGGCAATATTTCAAACAGGACTTTCTATTAACATCCAGCTGACTTTAAGATGCCGAATAAGTTGTATGTTGACGGGCAGTTACTGTTTTCCAACGCAAACACTGTAACGTTTTGGGGATCTACTCCAGGCATCAAATGCAAAGCAACTGTGGTGTAACATGTGTATTAATTGACCAATATGAGCTCAATTGAGGAGATTAAAAAGGATTTGAGAGAGGAATAAGAACCAAGGAAAATATTGAATAAGTATAACCTGTCCTTCATCATTATGCCTGTTTAACATAACGACTCTCAACATAGGTACAGATCAGGTTAAATCCCTGAAACCTCCAATTAGTCTGTTGGAACTGAAGAAGCCTTTTGGTCCAGTTGTAAAGATGTACAACTCCTGAAGATACAAAACCTGGATGACTGAGAATCTAATGTCTTTACTAAGAAAACAACCTGTTTGATCACATTTTCAACCGGTTCAGAGGACACATTTCTTCATATGGAAGATTAAAATTTAAGCAGTTCTTAAGTAAAAGTTTGTTCATATTTATGCTTGTTAATATTTCACTAAATTCCTCATGAGAGCCTGTAAATGGATTCCAATTGAAAAATACAATTTAAAAAACACAGACATTGCTCCTGAACAAAACATTTTACAGCAAATAGTCGTGTTGTGGCTGCTGCCGAACTTTCCTACACTACGTGTGAATGCATGAGTGGTTTGGTGAAATCTCCTGTTAATCCAGTGGTGTTTATGTGCCACGCTTATACCAAGTACACACGAATACACTCACACACGCGCACACACACACAGAAAGTCCAGAGGTTCTTTTATGGCTGAAGGGCTGTTCACTCTGTCAATAAGATCCAGATGTGAGCTCAGTGGGAGAGGGGATAAAAATAGAGCGAGAGAGGTGAAGGAGACAGAAGGAGAAAGACGTAGACGGGGTCAGAAAGAAAGCAAGCGAGACCGACGTCGAAGCCATGATCTCAGTGGGTGAAAAAGATGGGGGATAAACATATAAAGGGCGAAGAGACTGATGGGGTGACCAGAAATGTGTGGACGAGACAAAAGCTTGTTTTATGGTCCCAAACTTCTTCCTTTCCTCATCCTTCTTCTTCTCCTCTCTCAAACAGAAACTAGGCCCTCTGATGTCACCACATTCCTACAGTAACACACACACCAATCCCACATACACAGTTGCCATGGACAACAATGAATACACATGGAGGTGACCATCGTTCGAGCCAAAACAAGACTTGCATAGAGTTAGTTTTAAAAAGTTCCCCCACTGTCTTTTCTGTGTTGTTGCTTTGACATGGATGGCAGTGTGTGTATGTGTGTGTCTGTGTGTGTGACTGCACGTTTGATGGTTAAAAAAAAAAGCCTCCCCCAAACCCACTTCCTGCCCTGCCCTCTCAATGAAGACAATTATGGCTCCTGACAGAGGGATAACACAGAATAGCTCCTTAAAAGGCAGGATCCATGCTGTTTTCACCTCTGCACACGTTTTTCAAATTAAAAGCCAATACCGCAAGTTTTCAAATATAAAGAATATGTTTCTGAAGTCTGTATATGAACTTGGACAGTGATAGGCTGCCAGAAAGATCACATGCTGGATTAAAAAAAGGCTTTTAGAGGATTATTCAACTGGGACTCATTTATGCTGCAACAGCCTTTCCTTTTTTTTACTGTAGAGGCACTTGTACATTTAACCTGATCAATGTCTGAAGCACTGACTGCATATAAAAATGGATATAGAGCCTGGGTCCTTAAAGGACCCAGGCTCTATGCGGAAGTCCCTAAAATCTGTATCCTCTGAATGACTCCCCAAGTTTCAAAAAGACATCTGTTTCTATAGAAGAAAACGGACCTTATTCTAACTTGATTTGTAACGTTAGTAAAAACGTCTTCTTCAACACAGCTTGATTTTCATTTAGTAAATTATGGGCCCATTTAGAGGAAAAGAGACGATAAAGCACGATATACATTGTGGCATGATGGACAGTGATGGCTGCGTCTCGAGCGTATCTGTTGTACACACAGGCTGTGTACCTTCTGAGTCGCTGCTACGTGAGGTTTTTGGTATCACTACTGTATTTACTTGAATAAAACAAGGTCAACGTACGCAACTAAATGCCAGGACTCTTCAGTATTTAGCAGTGCCTAATTGTGATAACAATAAAAACATTGTTAAGACAAATGAATGGATTCAGTCAACAGAAATGCCAGAGTGCTTTTACTTTGAAACAGGAACAAGAAGTGTTAAAAATGTAAAAAAACTAATCGTTTTCACAAATTTTCCACGACCACACGCAGCACACAGAGAAAATAGGCGAGACCCCAACTCTCTACAAGAGCAGCACATCTAATACGGGCAGTGTGGCCACTCTAGCCTGATAACATGGGCGGCAAAATTAAAGGCAAGATGTTCCGCAATGCACAAGTGCTGCTCACGCATCCAGTAGAGGCATCACACTAGTGTAGTTAGAGTAAGTTTGCAGAAGCACTCAAGTCTGACTTTATGGATGCAGAATTCCATCCTAACACGAACACGGTGTCACACTGAATGATGAAACAAAATGGCAGTCAGCCTTATTACCAGGCTGAAGAGAGGTCTCAGAAGTAAACAAGGGATTCAGAGAAGAGAAAATGAGGATATCGGAAAAAACAGGAAGTGCAAAAAGCCTAAATGAAGAAAAAAATCTCATCTGAGGACTAACAAGGACGCAAGACTCCCTTAAAACCTCATAAGAGAGTTTTTCACTTCGAGGTCAGATTGGGGGCTATTTTTAGGAGCTGGCGTCTCTAATCATGAGTGTTTTGTCTGCTCTGCTTTCATTCACAACCTTGTAGCTGTTCACTGATAGTTGTAGCGGCACTGAAATGATGAAAAATCACCAGACGTGCGAAGATAACGTGCAACAAAATGACAATGAAAGCTATAATGAGCTTGATAAATGTGTCAGGTCCACTGGCATGTGTTCCCACTTCACCTGTGATTGTTGAACTATTGGTTTTGGAGCCTGAGATGTTGCTGCGGGCTCGTTTCTTACGTCCCTACATGGTAAAAAAAACAATGCTTGTGTTGTTATTACACTGGATATCAGTGACTAAGATTTAGGCCTGGCCTGACATTTCTGCAAGAAAGTATGCTCCGGTGATGTTTAACGTGAATGGCATCTCTGTGTGAACTCTAAATAATCTCTCGTCCTTTCACAATAACATTTCATAGCCACACAATCGAAAATGCCAACTGCTGAATAAAAATGTTTGAAGGGAAGAAAAAAGTCAAGGCCTGGTTGGAAATAAGAAGCCTATTGAGGAGTGAAGAAGGACGACATTGTTTGAGGGAAAAACGGACCCGATTACCCACAACCCCTGGCTGTCACTGGGTGATGGAGCCTTTGTATGAACCCTTCACACACACACACACACACACACACACACACACACACACACACACACACACACACACACACACACACACACACACACACACACACACACACACACACACACACACACACACACACACACACACACACACACACACACACACACACACACACAATCAACAGATAATGGCAATCATCATTAACTCTCATCATTGCCATACCATGATTACCTCTGTTATAGTTGGCTAAATGTCCACACCGCTGGATAAATGAGAGAGAGACGGCCAAGGGACAGCAGGTCAGCACATACACACACTGTCTCAGACAAAAAAAATAAATCATAATTTAAAGGGCCTGCTAGCAAAGCCTGGCAAGACACATAACTGGAAACAGTTTACCAGTTTCAGTTTAGACATTTATTCTCTGACCAACAGGGTTTCTGCAGGTTTCAACAAGGTAAATTTAGACTTTTTAAGACCCCAAAGAAACCCTGCATAAAAGCAGTGTCAGCAATTCCGAAACCACATCTGCTCGCCAACTGAAGAGACCTTTCCTCTGCATTTTGGGTTTAATAGATTTTAGAGGCGTGAAGAGTAACAAGTATCCAGCCAAATATTGGCGAAAAGTTGTGGAGCAGATTGTTTTTCTCTTGAGGAAGTCGACAATCGATACCACACCGGTGCTTATCTGAGTCTTTTCTGCCACTGAAGAACTGCTGCTCAAGACTGTGGTGAATGAAACTCTCAGCAGACCTGGGACTAGGGGTGGATCAAGGGGTGGAGCTAGGGGGGGGGGGGGGGGGGGGGGGGCAGCAGCACCGGCCCCAGCTGAAATCTGATTGGCCCCTGGAGTGCCCCTGTCCTGTCAGCAGTCCTTAAAAAATGGTAACTTATTAACAATTATAACAATACAAAAAATATATTTTCTACGCTTTATGAAGTACACCATGTGCGTGAAAAAGGTACAATTTTCTAAATAAATCTGAAGATGTTTGTCTTTGCTCAAAACTATAGAGGTAACAGTAAACAAGGAATGACTTGAATGTGCACCTCACTGAATCGGGAATCGTTCATGGAAACATCTTTTTGGCCCCTGATTTAGAAGAAATCCAAATCTGCCAATGCCTGCGAAACCCATTTCAGACGGCATTGCTTCCCCCTACACTTCCAACCTGTTACACTTTTCAAAACCCCTGTTGCTACACACTGAAAACAGAAAGATTGACTACGATTTGGATAATGCAATCATACAGTCAACATACATCACTTTTAATGACAGTAATTGACAACCCCTGTGCAAGTTCCACCCTGAGACTGTTTAGCAGCTCCACAGTCTTTACATCCTTGCCCTATTGCTGCCATAGACAATTGCGATCGGTTTAAAGAAATACAAAATAGCCAGAGTGTTTTTTTTTTCCAACAGTAGAATAATAATGGGCAAAGCCAGACCATTCTTTAACACTGACACAGAACTGAGACTAAATTACACCAACAGTCGAGCCTCAGTCAGAGTTCCTGACATCACCTTTTTTTTGACCTCATTCTGATATTTAATGTGAACACAAGCAGGTCCAGTCGCCTACGTACTCTTGTACAACAAGAGATTAGATGTGAACATTAACTGAAGCTCTTGATGAGCAATACTGTAATGTTCTTAATGTAAAGTAATGTAAAATATGTTTACATGTTTAGAACCTTAACTATCAACAAAATGTATTCTCAAACTGTGTTTTAAAAAGGTTTAGAGAGAAACACACCCTTTTAAACTCACAGCAACACTTTAACTCCTCACCACATGCAAACAATCCAAAACAAAAGCAGAGAATCATGGGAAACATGATGTGTGTCAGTGTGACTCAAGTGAAATTTATTTGCTTCTCATCTATAAATAAATATAAATAAATAAATTCGCACTGAGACCCAGTTTAGTTCACACACAGTTTATTCACTGCACTTCAACACTGTTACACTACTTTTGTCTAATCTTTGCTTTTAAAATAAATGTGAAATAAAGAATCACATGTTATAATCCAAAGAGGAACAACCACAGGTTTAAAGGTTCAACAGCCAAACAGTTGTTATATCGATGCTGATAGGCCTGTGTTTGTATGAGCTTGTTAAAAACTCGACATTTGCCAGAGACTTATAGATCGCTATCTTTCCACAAGCCACTACAGAGACATAGGGACTGACAGGACAAATTGGAAAAGAGACAGACGAGAGAAAGAGACATGGAGGGAGGGGGGCTAGAACGGACCGTTCATCTCATCAAAAATATTATTTGGCATCAAAGTTGTTGATGTTCACACACACACACACACACACACACACACACAAAAACACACTCCCCTATGCTTTCCTCCTTCTCACTCTGATTCACACGTCCAAGTTTTATCAGGTTGAGGTAAGGTCAACATACTTTCAGGCTGACTCAGAGTTTTGTGAACTCATCTTGCGACAAAAATGTTTTGCGTTCAAAGGTTTTGCGGCTTCCAGGAAGATTAATCCTCTTAACATTCACCTGTGTGGAGGCAGGAAGGGATAATAATGTGTCGCTCTTTGGGGATTTTTCGGAATTTAAAAATACAAATCAGTTAGACTCGAGAAGACTAAGTGTTCATTGGTAATTCCATCTGGCCTTTAATCAAGGATTGTTTAGAGACATTATTTTATTGCATTTATGTTTTTAATTTTATCTGTCTATTATTATAAGTAGGTGTTTCTATCCCATTATATTTCTTCTATTTATATTTTAAATATTTTATTGAAATTATAGCTTTAAAATATACCTTTATTATTATAGCTTTTAAAATGATTGTTATTAAAGCTTTGAAATATACTTTTATTATAGCTTTTAAAATCTATTTTATGATATTTCATTTTGAGTGAGTGAGCGATTCCTAACAAAAGGAAACTAAAGATCTGCAACTCAATAAATATAGTCTCTGATTTAATTAAAATGTTTTAATCTATCAAAATATCTTGATAAAATCACCGATATGTAAACTGCTGGTGTCATATAGGCACAATAATTACCACACACACAGCAAAACATATTTTTACCTTATATTAGAATTGCATTTTTTGGTTAAAATATTAAAAGTCATTGCTAAACCCTCAAACAATAGTCGCAAACTATATCGCATACACTCCACACAAAAACACCAAGGACCGACTCCACCTGCCTGTGAGGACACTTTGGCCTTCGCGGCGCTCCTCTCTCTCCTCCGCTCATCTTCCTCCTCGCCCTGCGCCTTAATCCGAGACCCCAGCAGCCACTCGGGAACGACACTCCGACTCTTCCAGCGTCTCTCATTCCCATTTTGACGAGAGTTTCTCAACTGGCAACTAGAGCATGATCCAAACCGACGGACTGATGCCATAAGACGGATGGGGGAGCGGGTGAGAGGAAGACGAGGACAAGAACGGAGAAGGGAGGAAGAAGAAGAAGCAAAATATTTCTATTGTCATGTTTCTCTGGGTGACAAACAACAAGTGAGAGAATAAGAGTGAACGGCCAAGTCGGCCCTCTGTAGAGTGTGTGTGTGTGTGTGTGTGTGTGTGTGTGTGTGTGTGTGTGTGTGTGTGTGTGTGTGTGTGTGTGTCTGACCACGCAGGAAACTATGCTAGGCTATACAGTCCACAAATGACACAGTTGTACCATTGTGTGAGCGATGGGGTCAGACGTTAATGAATAAGAATCAGAATAAGTTCATGACATAAGGAGAAACCCAGCATGTGCACGAACAATCCTGTGTTTGAGTATGTGTATGTCAGTGTTATGGCATTTGACTGATATTATATGACAACAATATTGCTTTTGTTCTCAAAGACCCAACAGTTTTGGATATCCAATGCATTTTTTAAACTATGTAAAATATTATGCACAGCTTTTACCATACCCATTGGCAAAATGCACACAGTCCCCGCTGTTAAATGCTGACACGCAAAACTAATGGACCTATTCAGTTTTGACCCCCGCTCAGACCTGGTATTAACAAATGCACCCTGGGCCAAGAACCGCCTACTCAGCTGACGTCCTTCACAAAGAATCCAAACTAATCTTTACGCTTCTCATTGTCCATATGTTGATTTGTTTGTGGTCACCTCCACAATGTCAACACCTACTTTGTTTACATGGATACAGATATTATGATATTAACCAGATTAAGCCAATGAGTCTTAATAAGACAATGTTGTAAACAGCATTTTCTGATTAGAACTTAACCTGAATAACAACATACTCAGCGTTAGCAAAAATGTAATTAAGAGAGGTGGAGTATTCAGATCATAGTCATATTATGTTGACATGTATACGTCTTATTCTTGGAGTTTTTACAACATCGACATACTGCTTGATGACTCATGTCCTGGGTGTAAATAAGATGGGGAAATTGTTGGATAGATGGATCGATAGATAGATTCTTGATTGTCACGGTGCATCAACACACAACGGAATTTTGTTTGGCAGCAGTCCACTTAGCATAATATACATTAAAAAATTGAGATCAGGTCCCAAGTGGTCATAGGAGACACATTTCTTCACTTCTTCTATCTGGAAAGTATATTTTGGGATTTATAGTATTTTTGTGGCAGCAGATTATTTTTCTTTTTCTTTTGTTTCCCCAAAACATCATCACCAACGGTAATTGTAAACGTAATGATTCCATGTATAGGACAATAATGAAGCCCCACACGAGGGGAATTGTCAACAAACTGAAACCTGGAATTCTCACATCAGACATCTCTGTGGCCACGTGGACTGCAGATGTATGACTCAGACAGAAAACTATAGGAGACCAACATGACCTGGAGAAACCCTGCCGAGGCTTCACCTTACTTTATATTTACACACACCAACAATCTTTAACAGATGACCCCGTTTCCAAAGAAGTGGAAGAACCAGGTGAGGTTGTAACTCATTCTTCATGTCGCACACAAACATGCTCACTTTCATCAAGAAGAAATCTGCATGGGCACACAAAAGAGCTGAAATAGCAGCTCTGCTAGAAAGTGCTGTTTCAGAAGAGGCTTTCCTTACATAAGCAAAGTGCTCTGTAATTACACTGGGTGGATCCGCACAGACGGGGCGAGGAGAGAGTGAGAAAGTCAGGACAGTCAGGAGGGGAGCGACTGCGACGAGAAATGAGGGTAACAGAGGGAAAAGAAGAAAGAAGAACCTGAAAAGCTGCAGTTCACACGCTTAAATCCTCAGGACTTTCCACTGCTGAGCTACAGTGCATAAAAAAAAACAGGGTCTAACCTTTGAAGGGAAAAGTTAAAGATTGTATTATATTGCAACTGTCCCAGAGCAAGGACGAGGAGCTCCAGGGCTGTTTTCCCACAGACGCTTTACTACCACTGTGAGAAACCAGATGGAACCTTATGTTTACAATGACACTACATTTCAGCCGAGTTTATTTGCCTCAATATTAAAAACCTGGACAACACATACAAGGCCTCAGTATTAAAAACCTATCTGAGTACTGCTAAGCTAAATTGTAGGCTGGAAAAGTTAAAGGTGTAGTTTGCTACTTTGAGAAGTGCACTTATAAAGATACATATGAAGATACAGCTAGCAGGTATCTTAGCTTAGCACGGTGACAACAGAAAACAGCTAATATGTCTCAGCACAAATAAATGATTATATATGAAGGTGGAAGATATGACAACTCCCAAAATACATATACATAGCCTACAGAGGAGCATTGTACTAGAAGACGAGAACATTGTGTTTCGAATAAACTGATGGAAAGGATCAAATGTACCTTTTGTCTTTTTACCCATTTAATAATTGATTATTCAAAATATCAATCAACAGATGAATCGATAATCTAAGTTTGTATATGGTAGGAAGTTCCTGGACTATTTCTTTGTCTGTAGTTGGAAGTTAGCTTATGTAACCCACTGTAACCCTGCAGGCTGTTTCCAGTCTGTATGCTAAGCTAAGCTAACTAGCTGTAGGCACCAGCTACATTATGACCATAGCGATAGAGTTAAAAGAGTTGTGAAGCAGGAAACAATAAACTGCACTGCACTCTCCACAAATGTGAACCATAAAAACACAGTTATTTGTGGTTGGTAATCTATCAAAAGTGTCTCTAAAATCAGCTCCTCACACACAGATGCAATTCACCAGGGTTTTCTGTGTGTGTGCTTGTCTCCATAATTGTTCTATACTCTTGGGACCTTCACTACATAGGAACAGAAACCATAGCAAAAAAACACACAGCTCCAGACTACAGTCAGTCTCTCAGCACAGTGATCCATCCTTTTGAGCTTTTGGTACCAGCACAAGGTAAAATCAAAACGGTCAGAGTCTGTCAGTGTGTCAGTGTGACCTTCTGAAGCTCCAGTCCATCCCACCTCTTCCTTCTCATCTGCTGAATCCTGGTGACATTTAACCAGAACAGATCACATCCTCATCCTTTCATCTCCTCTTTCAACTTTTAGCTCACTCACCATCCCTCACTTTCTGGGCTTCACTTAATCTGTATTGACCTTTACCTGATCAAAAAACCAACCCCCTGCACCCACCCACACTATATCCTGTGTGTGATGAGTCAAAGGGGCAAGTTGCTTATTGCATAAGCTCCTTCCTTCGCTTAAAGGTTCAGTGTGTAAGATTTGGGTGGAAGGGATCTATTGGCAGAAATTGAATATAATAATCCAAGTGAGGTTTTCACTAGTCTGTTTCATCTAAATTGAAAAACTTGTTGTTTTCTTTACCCTAGAACGGGCTCTTTACATTTAAATACTTTATATTTAAATCAGGAGCAGGTCCTTTCTAGGAGGTCGCCATGTTTTTTTCTGAAAGCAGCTAAAGAAAAGAGTTTGATGTTGCAGGAATTCTGATGGTTCTTTTGGACGCTCACAATTTCTGGGGCATTTCTTTTTTCTTAAATTTGTTTAGAATAACAGCTCGATCAGACTGTACAGGCCTCAAGTAAATGCAACGATCAAAGAAAAATAGTCAGTTTTTCCAGTACAAGCCCACCCAGGTACATAAAACCAGAGTATTTTACCATAGATGACGTTTAATCAAGTAAGAAAACAACCAGCTCACGCAATGACTGCGACTTATGGCCAAAAAAATCTGCTGCAATAATCTTTATGTGCAGAAACATTCCAGCACATTGCCCATATGGCCAGACCACAATCAGTCACTTGATGGAGAACCATTTCCTCCCTACAATGTGTTTAAACGTTTCTCAGTCACACCTTTAGACAAAAGTTGCTTTTAGGACAAAGAATACCACAGTCACTTAAAAGTGAAACCTATACAGTAACAGCAATCCAGTCAACTGATGCAATATCTCCACATCTCTAGCTTTACATTTCCTCCACAGTATGGCTCCATGTGGGGAGGAGTGGGGCTTGTAAAAGGGAAGTAAAAGAGAAAGACTGGACAGAGGGAAAGTATTTGATTCCATGTGGGTGGCCTGATAAAACAAAGTTGGTGACAAATCTGGAAGCTGTAAACACTGGACTTTTAGACCTAATCCATTTAGAGGAGAGCACAAACTTTTTGTGTCTTTTTTCTATCTGACTTTCTTTCTCCCTCTCTACCATTAGCACTCCTGCAAAAACATCCTTTCCATAAACCTGCACTGGCTCCATCAACAGGATCAATAAAGACAAATTATTTCATATGTCTCTGAATCACCTTTTAAGATAGAAGGAAGAGTACAGCTGCCCTTTGTTCAAATCATGCAGGAAGTACATACAACCACATTAATGTCTGAGTATTCTTTTGAATTCAGACTAAACTATGTCTGCACCACTGACTGCCAGCACTAAAGATTGGCAGTGAATGACTGAACAGATTCTTGGTTTTATTAAATTTACTTTCATCATATAGCCACATTTAGGTAGGACTGTTGCTAATTTTAGACAGTATTACTTAAGCAAAAGTATTAAGTGGTTGTCTGTATAAGACAGAATGAAACACTGATGTATTTGAGAGTTTTTTTGCATAAAATATTGGGGTTTTAGAGAAAAAAAACATTTATACTCTTTGAAATTAAATGCTTAAAGAAATTTGCTTTTGATACGAGTAGAGAATTAAAATGATGCTATATTAAAATGAAGCCATTAATGCATGACACACATGAGTCCCTGGGAGTCGTCAGCTCTTTTGGGAAGTTGAAGACTGTGACTGTTATGCAACAAGAGCAGAAGGAAAGACAGGCAGCATTCCTGCTGCCTGCTTAAGTGAAAAATACTTAAACAGTGAGGGGAAGCTCATTTACACGCAGACACACACTCATTCATGAGGGATTATCAGTCATCGCACAGAGGAAAAAACAATGTGTGTATCTGGTTGGACTTTTTTCAACAAACAGTACTAACAGCAGTTAGTAATAAGTTACAGCACTATTTGTTTTAACCTGTCTGTTGAGCTGATGCTGTGAAGGAGGAGCTGTTCTATATCTGAGAAGTGTTTGCACTGACAGGACAAACTGAGCTGGTGAACACTCCTTCAGGAGATGCTGCGGGAAAAGTTGAAAAAAATCAAGTGATCATTTCTTCTACTTGTTTTATGATCCGTTTGGGGTGATAACACTGAATTGTCAATTACTGTTGCTCCATGTTACTACAGTTTCTCACATAGTACATGTCTTACACCAGATTTTTCACATTTAAATTCATGCTAATATTTTTTTTTAATCCAGCAAATCTGTTCCAGCAAGAGGACCTCAACATTTGGGTAAATGTAAGCTGCTTTCAGACATGCACTGAACTCAGCACATTTTCCTGAAATTACCCAACGGGGCTGTATGTGAGAATGCAAATGTCTGAGTCAGAACTTCTCTTGCCAGTCCTCTAGTAGAATGTCCCAGTGAGCCCATCTGAGATTACAGCAAGGAGATTTTTCAGGAAATTCACAGTGAGCAAGTAGATGTGTTTTTAACGCACAAAGGGATGCGTAACTGGACAAATAGCAGTTAAAAAAGAAGAGGAATACTAGTAGAAGACGCAGACAAAGATGTCAACTTGGAGAGACAATGAGATTTAAGAGCTTTTGAGGATAAGAAGCCAGTGTTGAGTGCCGTAAACAAAAACATGTGATGTCCGCAGCAACTAATCGAGACAGTTGTTTTCTCAGATTACAAGTACGTGCAGGACCTTTCATTTATTTCAATATCATTTCAATATAAAAATTCGTTTGAACGCGACCCGTCGATAGGCTTGGGTCGGGTATACACACCATTATACAAAGGCTAATAAAATCAAATAAAACATACATGCATTTACAGGATTTTGTGCCTTATGGTTCTGAATACTAAGTCCCAACATATGAAGGTATGTATTGAGATATTGATTGTACATATAAGTAGAAAGTGGTTCTCCCGTTACGCATTATTCCCTCACTCCACCTCCCTCCATCACGGTTTCATTCTTCAGTTCTCTCTCAGTTCTATTTTCATCCCTGTGCCTTTTTTCAGCCAAAGAGTGCTTCCTTCCAACTCTCCTCTTTTTTGGTTTCTGTCTTTCTCTCCTCTCTCTCTACCTGACATTTGACTTGGCAGTCTGCCTTACACCAAAACAAACGTTATGACCTCACTTCACTGCAATGTTCCAGAGACACAGAGAGAGAGACAGATTAAAAGAAGAATACGGTAACATTAAGAGGAATGCTGGGGAAATAGTATAAGACAGACAAATGGAGATGGGGTGAATGTATGTGGTAGAAATGCAAATTACAGACTGTGACTGATGAAACATCTGGACAAGCAAGGGAGACAAGAAGCAGATGAGAAAAAATGATAAATGGGAAATAAAGAATCAATGAGAGGTTTTAATGTCAGAAAATAGGAAGTGCATTGTGGGTAAAATAGGCCAAACTCCAGTCTCCAAAAAAGGAAACGTTCCTTTTCTCTCACCTTCTTTCTTCTTTTATCCCTTCATTACTTTCTACAACTGGTCTTTGCTCCATTTCAGCTTCGCACAATTGTTATTACATTCAGTCCAACTCTCTCTCTCACACACACGCACACGCACACGCTGCTGCTCTAAATACAGCATGTTGGCAAAACTCTGGGGTCCAAATGTTTCAACAAGGCACTGATATATTCCAGACCAATAATATGCACACACACACACAAAAAGAGGAAACCAGTTTATAATACACACACATGCAGACGGGACACAAATTTACACACACCCAACACAATGGAGTGCACGGACACACACGCCAGCCGGTACTGCTGGACATCATCAAACACTTCAGTAACCACAACAACTTCCTATTTCCCTAAACTCATTTCCTGCCTGGCGGGGTCATTCACCAGCTACTGCTGCTGTCCCCACAGAAACAAGTAAGGAGCAAGGGAGTAAAACAATCGACAGCTAAGGAATACCAATGGGTATAAAAATGTATATCAAGGGGCAACATAGCAGCTTAGTGAGAGCAGGTCAGACTCAAGGAGCAACAGGGGTTAAAAAGGAAATACATATGCACCATATGTCCTCCATACCTGAACGGAGGGATTCCAGGGCTGTAAAATGGTCACTGACATTTTATAATGAAACCACAGTCCTGGATGTTATGCTATATTAACTTCGGGTCTCCAGTAGAGTCTGTGTGTGTGCACGAGGGGTGATCTTAAGGATAGGTATCGTCTGGCAATGTATGACAAAGTCCACAGAGGGGAACTTTGAGTATAGGGCCTGAATAGCGACGGGGTTGGATTACAGAATGAGCATATCAGGCCAGAGGAGACCCTCGGTCATCATCGGCAAAATATACCAGAAACACAAGATGACCAAATGGAGAAAAAAAAAAAAAAAACACAGAGATACGCAAAAGTACCACAAAGAGATGTAAAACAACCTCAAAGAGATACAAGATTTTGTGTCTTTCAGTCTGAGGGTATTACTCTTATGTAGGTGGGGTGATGGGGGACCTTTTTCATGTCTGTGCCCGGCAGCCCTTTGTGAGCCCCTTGAGACTCATGTGGACAGACACATTAAATTCCCGCTGCCCTGCAATATCATTACACAAGTCAAAGAACAAACCTCAGAAACTACAGCGTGGGCCTTTATCTATATTGAGTGTTTTACACAAGTTTAGTTTGATCATGATAATTCTTATTCTAACTGTTATACTTATCATGATATTGATTGTTGATCACAGCCATATCAGTTAACTTTTCTACTGTTATATAACAACCAGTAAAGGCCTCCCAATGTTTGAGCAAATATAGAATCACACACGCACGCACACACACACCCAAAACACACATGCACTGTTTGGATGAACTGTTTATTATAACCCCTCTCTTTAATCCTGGCCGGAGACAATTGATATTGAAAGAAACAAATAAATGAAAACAGACATACATGCAGCGGGCCTAGTCTTCTCCTTAATGCCCTTTGTCTGAGATTTGTTTAATCCAACTTATAACATCCTCTGATGTTTGTTTAACACTGGTCAGCCTTTAATGGCTTCTGTATTGTAGTACTGCTCCCAAATGCACTCTGAAACTAAGCATGAGTCCTGATTCGCAGCACTTCAGAGGAGCACAGACACAGACATGAATTGGTGTTGGAAACCATAAGAGCAAATCCAGTGTCAAATGTGCATGACAACATCAAGGAATGTTTTAAGACAACTCCAAAGCACATCAACTTTCGGTATCTTCTAATATGATACTGTCTTCTAAAAATCCACTTTCACTATTTTAATAAATACAAAGAAATTTAAAAAACAGAGAACACTTGGCCCCCTTTCTTTCTCACTCAAATACAAACATTTAAATTTGACAGAAGCATTAGTTCTTTGAATTCAACAACATTCGATTTGTGTGGAATAGTTTTCTGTCGAAGCCATCAATAACATCAAAAGAACAGATAATTAATTTGGTGGTGAATTATCAGAACTCTAAAGACACCATGCAACAACATAGCATTGAACACACCACACTGATAAGGTAAAAGGACAGAAAAAAATCTGAACTCACCACTCTGGGCTTGGACCTCTGTGCAGTCGGCATGGATGCGGCCTCCTCTGTGCCCTTCTTCTTAGTCCTAGCTTCTGTAATTCCACTTGTGCTGGTCTCGCTGGGCCCCTCTGAAGCCGACACATCTTCAGCTCCATCTCTGGGCACTGGAAGAGGCACTGGAAGAGGCCCTGGGCCCTCAGTGTCTCTCTCAGAAGTGCTTAGTTCAAGAATATACTTCTGAGTCACAGCTTCCAGAGAGGGGGCCTCATCTCCTGGAGGTTTACTTAACATTGGAGCCTCTGCAGTGGGTTGGAGAGTGAGGCAGTCCACTTCCTTCAGTGGCTGGAGTTGTGGAGGTGGGGAGATGGGGATAAAGGTTGACGGTTCGCTGGCATGGCGGACATGCTTGGGTCTGGTTTTTGGTTTGGATTGCAGTAAGGGAGGGGGGAGAGGAGGGGTGAGGTCAGTTTGGTCACTCTGATACTCCTGCCCCTCTGAGCCCTGTTCTGGGGGCTCAAAGGGGTCCTCATGAGGGAAAAAGTGAGCCAGCCGGTTTGGACGCTTTCTGGAGGGCCGGCGAATCATTCTCGGTGGCAAAACTTCAGCGAGCTGGAGGTCAAAGTTAAACTTGCTCAACTCTTCTTCTTTCTCCTCTCCACCTTGGTCTATGACATCATTATCTTCATCGCCATGGTTATCAGTGTGGGGAAGGCACTCTGACTGAGATCGAGCCTTCTTGACTTGATTAGTGCTGTTTGTGTGGTGATGCGGCTCTGTTAGCAATGTCTGTTCAGGTTGCGCTTCTGGCTCCCACAGTTCCCCTCTCTGCTCACTCAGGATCGGCTCACTGCTGGAAGGTGGGATCTGGCCAGGTTGATCCAGCTCACTGATTGGCTGAGTTCTGCCGGACTGACCTTTACATTGAGGGTCATTATGGGTGAGTAAAGGGGCATCACTGCGGCGACTGGGATCACTGAATGACTTCTTCTTGGGAGCTTTGCCATTGCCATGGTCATCTGTCATCAGTCTGTCCATTGCACCTGGTTCAGATACAATGCTCCTTATCACCCCACTGTAATCATGAACGCCATCATCCCGGAGCCCGCCATCGCTGTAAACTGACAAGTCACTTGCCACACTACCCTTGTATTCTGACAAGGTGGCCACAGCAGAGTCCTCAGATACCCCTCCTCCTCCTTTGACCGACAGGGATCCTAACAGGTTGCTGTCTACAGAGGAAAATGTGTTATTCCCTTCTTCTGCCACAGAACAGCATCGCTGAGGCATGGGGTCACTTAGAGAGCGGTAGACTGTGGTATCCCCATTTCCAACAGCTCCTGTTGTTGACTCAGCATTACTCCCATTACTGGAATCAGACCCTGTGTTGTTATTACCAGAAGGGGAGAACTTGCGCCTTCGACGAACAGCACTTGGGGTCGCAGGGGCTTCATGTCCTCCTCCTACGGTAGTAGCTGACCCCTGCAACGCTACATTAGTGGTGTTAATCTCCTCACTGGTAGCGTTGACAGTGTTGATACCAGCAGTAGAGCTCATGTCCATGATAATGCAGTCACTCTCAGCCATACGGGCAAAAAGAGGCAAGGAGGGAGGTGCACCGACTTCATTCACAAGATTTGTACAACTCACCCTGTTCTCTGTCATTTCTTCCCGCTCCTGCTTAAAGCATTCCACCTCATGGAGAGCCGACTGCTTCCATACAGTGACAGGTTGCCCTAGTACATCCCTAGGTATCCGAGACCCCAAATTAACCCCTGCTGACCCCAGGAATGACCTCTCGGAGGAGTCACCAGGGCACACCTCTGGCTCTGTCACAATCCCTTCATCTGTTAAACTAGACTCATGGCCTGAGAGTTCATCCAAAGAGCGGTTGTAGAACATGCTTTCCTCCGAGTCGCCCTTTAGTAAGGCTCTCTCTGTCTCTCTGCTCTGTCTCTTAATTTCCTCCCCGTACTCTGTGCCCCTGCTGTTTAGTTTTTCTAACTGCACATTTTGTCCATCCCTCTCAGTCCTCTCCCTCTCCCTGTTCTCTCTCTCCCTCCCATGTTTATCCCTGTCTTTTGTGTTCTTAAACTCAGCCTCTTGATCTGCCCTTGCCTCATCCTGAACACTCTCGCCTGTTTTTACCTTCGCCTCATTTGTTTTTGTGACCTGGAAACATTCATCCTTCAAATCTTCATCAGTTCTCCTTACATCTACATCATCCTCTTCTTCTTCCCTAGTACTCATCTGGCAGATGTCTCGGATGACTTGCCTAGCTTCTTGCACATACCTCTCCTGCAATGGAGTTGGCATGACTTCCTCATTATCATCATCAAATCCATAATCTCTCATTCTTTGTCCTCTCCCACCCCTGAAATCCCCCCCATCACTTTCTACTTCTCTGTCTGACACGGAAACCGTCCCTCCATCTTTCTCTCCATCCAAGTCAAGCTGCTGCTCAGAGGAACTCCTCTTCGCAGTACCACCTCTCAAGTAACACTTTTCAGCTGTGGTTGGTTTGTCTGAATAGGTGAAAGATTTTGCACGTCTTAGGGTGGCGGTCAGGTCTTTCAGTGATGGGCGGCGGCCAGAAGGTAAAAGGGTCCCTCCTTGTGTCCTTGAGCCCATCCTGTATACTGACCCCTCCACAACACCAGATCTATCCCCTCCACTTGGTTTGCGGACCTTGAGCTCTGACAGGTCAGATTTTAGAAAACTCAGGAGAGTCATAGTTTCTGAGGTGATGTCAGGGTTGGACAAGGATATTTGGTTTTTATTATCATCATCTACCCCATCTCCACTTGTTGTCCTCTTTAATGCCTTCTGCTCACCCCCCCTAACCACTGTAGGCACCACACCTTCTCTAGCAAGTACAATAGGCGAGGGGGTCACTGTGGGCAGAATTTTGGGTCGCAATCGCAGTGGCGTATGGGAAAAGTTATCCCCATGGCCAAAGCTTGGGGAGCGAAACATGGTAAAATTCCCATGGTAAGTTTTACTCAGCATGGACAAGGATGCAGTCCTGCTACTGCTGCTTCCAACCTCACCCGCATTTAAAATCACATTTGCTTCACGGTTGGCATTGCCCTCCTCCTTCAACGTTTCAGTGCTGGAATACCGGCTGCTGCAACGTGAACCACCAGGACTGGACACAAATGGGGGGATATTGACCTTTGACACTCGTGATACAGAGGATGTCATGGGTGAGGAGATGCGCTCCCATTGCTGCACCCTGGCTCTGTTACTATGACCACTGGGCTCTCTTGTTGAGTGGCTCCGAGATAAAGTTACTGGAAATTCTCCTCCTGTGTTTTGCTGGCGCTGCCTCTCTAACTGCTCCATTGTCAAGGCCATGTCACTGTCACTGTCCTCTGATTCGCCATCATGATCTTCGTAATCATCACGGCCTGTTGCTAAAGCAGCTCCAGTGACTTTCTTCTTCTTTCTCAGCGAGCGCCGGCGCACTGCCTCTCGAACGTGGGGGCCTAAAGAACCAGGGCTGTCCTCCTCACTGCCTGAGGACCTGCCAATGCCCTTTGCACCCAACCAGCCATTTTTATTGCGGGATAAATAGCTGCCTCCTCGCTCTGTGGAACCCCTGTCTCCTCCTCTGAAGGAGAGGGATGGAGCAAGGCCAGAGGGACCACTCCAACCACCTGCTCCACCTCCTCTTCTTCTCCTGTTGTGTTCCTCCTCTTCGTCTCCAGAACTAAACCTCCAGCGGGAGCTGACGGAAGAGGCAACTCTTGCTGGGGCTCTCAGTTCAGCAGAGATAGATACAGTAGAAGAGGAGGTAATGGCTTTATCTGGAGCTGGAGCAGAGGAGGGGGAGGAGGAGGTGGGGGCTGGTGCTATAGAGGAGCTATGTGAGGAATGTAAACTATCCCTGGGCAGCCCGACCCCCTGTCTATCCCTTCTCTCCCTCACTGTCGGCTGCTGAAGAGAGTTGGAGCAGCAGGAGGTGTCTAAACTCAACGATCTACTCCAAGACGAAGTAGCAGGGGGTTGAAGGTCAGGGTTGGGGTCAGATGTCAACCCTGGTGTCCCGGGGGTCTTACGGACTGCCTCTGTCTCAGTGCTGGGACTATGAGATCTGAATGGAGATGGGTTAATCCTACGGTAATGACTACCCCCAGCGCAACTGCGACTGCTACTGCTTTGTGAAGTATTTCTGCCAGAAACTTTGTTGTGGTGGGAACTTTGCGTCTCTATGCCAGGCTCCTCATCATTTGAGTACTGCTGTTGGTCAGCTTTGCAATTAAAGTCCATACCGCAACAATAGTTCTCCTCAGCAGTACTACCTTCTCTGCTTTGTGCTCCAACTACACATTTGTTATGCAAAGACAAACTCCTACCGTCATTAACAGAGCTGCAGGGTGAGAGCTTGTCACTTCTATCAGCGAGAGGAGCACTCTCTGTGGGGCTGAGCTCTGGTACTTGGCCCCTGCAAGCTGCCTTTAAATTCTCACCATCGTCCGCTTTGCTTTGTCTCTCATCAAAAAGTTGTCTGATTTTGGTGACACTGGGCCACTTGTCTGCGTGCAGGGGAATAAAGTCACCGTGGTGGGTGGAGGGGTAAGTTCTGTGAGATTTACAAGGTGGAGGAAGCCCTCTGCTAGTGACATCCTCCTCTTCATCAGTAATCAAAGACTTTCTGGGTTCAGAGGCACATGCATTGATCTGGGAGTAGTCTCTCTTACCAGGGCTGCTGCTGCTGTCGGTTGATACACGTGTGAAAATCCGCTTCTCTGAGTCTGATCCAGACACAGAGTCGGTGCCAGAGTGAACCTTTTGCACCTTATTGTCTGTGAGAGACTCTGCAGCAGCAGTAGAAGTTGTTGTAGTAGAAGTAGTATCAATGTCCGCGAAATATCCACCACTAATGTCCTCGTGAAAAGATTTACGACACACAGACCCGTCTCTCCTGGAGCCGCTGGTCCGGGGAAGAGTGCTGGTCCCCCGCCTCACTACTACACCGTCTCCCGGCGGAGCTGTGCGCGTCCTGGCGGAGCCTCCGACGGAACTAGCTCTGCTGCTGCTGCTGAACCTCTCGGTGAGCTGGCGGATGGATGGAGAAATGGAGGAGAGAGGAGTGGAGGAGCCGCTCTTCGGGTCTGCGGTCGGGAGGCCGGCGGTGGTGGCGGCGGCGGCGGCGGTGGTGGTGGTGGCAGAGATCTTGGAAACGTTTCTCGACAGAGGCTGCTCCGGGGGGAGGGCGCCGCCAGCTGCCTCCAAAGCCCCGGGTCTGTGTGGCTGCTCCTCGCCGCTGCTCCTGGACCCCAACTTTTTAAAAGAGACGCTGCGGTACACAGCCTCATTCTTCCGCTGTCTTCCTGCCATTGTTCAGGTCTCGTCACTTTCACACACGTTTACATGTTAACCCCTCTGGTATCCCAGTATCAATCACTGTTCAGAGTCCAGGTCCATTTCCCTCCGAGTGAAAACACAACAACAAGTTCAGAGAAATAAAAACACTTGGAATCCAGTGAAACGAGGCTCCCACAGAAAGTAGGTGAGTTCTCCTGTGTTATCAACACTTACATGTTGTCGACTCCCGAAACCACATCCGTGCAAAGGAGGGAAAGTTTTTTCTTTTCTTCCTCTTTGGGCCCAAACTTTCTCAACCTGTTCACAAACACAACTTCTCCATTGTTATCACCCCCCCTGCTTGTTCTCCCACAGCCCACCGCAGGGCTCCGGCTCGGCTGCACGTCGGGCCCGGAGCCTCTCTCACTGCTGCTGCCCCCAAAACACACAAGTTCATGGGTTTCTGCATTTTCTCATGATTTCCGTGAGTTGTGTTGTGTGTTTTTTTTTTTTGTTGGTCCATGTTAATGCCTGAGATAGAAGTGGGTGGGCGGGACTATAGGGGTATAGGGGCTGTCATCATAGCCCCTGAGGGGATTGAGAGGAAAACACTTTTTCTCTTTTTTGGGAGACAAACTTTGTGTAGTTCTGGGCCTTTCCCTTGTGAGAACACACACACACACACACACAAAATACACATTCAAGATTCATGCACTTGATGACAAGGCAGACATTTCATTAACTGGCATGAAATTCTTAGTTTTAAAACTTTTTAAAAGTAGCACAATAGTTAAAATTCAGAAATCCAGTTAACTGTCACATAGGAAGGATTCATATAAAAACACCTTAGGTGCAAGAAAGCAGGGAAGTGTAAACAGTAGTTTTATTTTCCTCTTTCAACTTATCTTTGAATGTCCATACAGATTTATCTCTTTTATTGTGCTCTTTTTAATATTTAATTTGACCTGAAATACCTTTGAAACTGTGCTTTCAGATTTTTAATAGTTTTCTTTTAGTTTTGTCTCCGTGTTGTTCCTGTACATCACCTTGAATCTCCCCCTTTGTATGAAAGGTGCTTTATGAATTACATTGCGTGTGTTTGTGTGTGTGTGTGACCTAAAACATACCACAATAAAAACAAAAGAATTTGCAGTATCTCTACTTGCAGATGAAGACAAAGAGGAAGCAAGCGAATAATGCACATATCACACTTTATTTTGTACTTGTGATATTCATCAGTAGCTCTATATCAGTGTTTTAAGAAGATGTTGGTGCATTAGTGTGTGTCAGCATTCAGGGGGTGGGGGTTGAGGGGGTCAAAGAAAGAAAGTTTTCCCTCGTGCACAATAACCCCTCTGTGGTGCTTCCCATGCAGCAGCAGCTCCTTTTGTTCTGAGGGGGAATTCTGCGATACTTTCACTGAGGCAGCAGCGCCCCCCACCGGCTGAATAATGCAACGAACCCACAGTATCACTTCTGTATCATTGAAGTAGGATTCAGTTGTTTTTAATCATTCGAGAAAATTCAAAGCTCAGACATGCTGATGTGGATTTTCCTAAATAAATAACTTTGAAGACTGTAATAGACATCGTCATGTTTACTGGTGAGAGTAGAGAGGCAACATACCGCCGAACAACCCAAAGCACGGCTCTTCACTTCTTATATTAGAAATGTAAAAGAAAAGATGAACCTAAATTATTCATTTGTTAAAAAAATAATTGCCAGATTCCCAGAATTCCCCTTAATTTGCATCCACGCCAAAATTGTTCAAGTTTCTCTCAGGCCCTGTCCCTTCATCAAGTTAGGAAGAAATTGGTTTTAGTAGTTTTGGCGTGATCCTGCTAATAAATAAAAAACAGACATGAGTGAAAACATAACCTCCTTGTTGCTGGTAATTAACATTTAAGACGGAAAACTCGCTGTCAAGTGGCTCCAAGGTTAGAGGTGTAGTTCAGGAAAGAGCACAGGCCATCTTCATTTAATGTATAAATATAATTATTATTGAAATGTATAGAAATTTAATATAAACAGCAAGAAGTTAATAATGAAAAATAGGATTCAAGAAAGTTAATAAGGGTCTTTTTGAGGGTCTTCAAATCCACTCTGCTGCAAATGTTGTTCGCCAATTCAGCAACAAGAATCTACTCATCATAATTATAATAATTACTGAATAAAGAAAAGGCATTTATGTTTGCATGACTTTTTAATGGCTGTTTTCAATTAGTTTTACATCGTGACAACAAGGAGAACATTTTACAGCAACTCAACTAAAAAACTCAATTATTAGAAAAGATAAATGTTAGTTTATCATCAACAAAATCATCTCTATGTAACAAAAATAAAAATCTATTCATGTTCTTTAAGTATTTTACAAAAATAAGAAATTTCGAAATAATACTGACTGACACAAATATTTTGACACAGTACAGACATCTGGATACATCTAAACGGACACAAATACACACACACACACACACACACAATGCAGTTCACAAATATTTGACCCCATAGAGAAAAACTAAATGGTGCAGTCTATCAGCGCATTAGTGAATATTTACGCTGTACAGATAAACACACATCAACATATTTAAACACACAACCTTGTGTTGTGGTCAAAATGTTCACTGCATCTGAAATTACATGTTCACATTAAACCAACTTACGCAACACTTCTTAATGCATGGGTGCAAAACTCAAACACAACTCTAGCTTCCCTATGTACATGTACAACTCGAACTTGATAACTTGAACTGTTAAGGTAGTAAGTTATTTATTTAAGTATATTCTAATTCCATTTTATATTCAAATTGTAAAATCTGAGACGTCCACATGACACGATCTAGTGGTTGGAAGAGCGAGATGTAACTCATAAAGAGACACTGAATTACTTATATGAACACATTCAGCCATAAACTACCCACCTGAGGTACATTTTATAACAGATTTAATTTATCTTGATAGTAAATGTAGTAGCTAAATACCACAATATACATATAGTGCAAAATCTTTTTTAATTTGTTCAAGGTTTACTCATCTTTATGGGAATAAGACTTCTGCAGTGCTGAGATCTCTTCATGAACCACAGATTGACTGTTTCTAAAATAATGGAGAATCTGCACAAAGAAAATAGAAATCTTTACCAAAGAGTGAAAAGGTGCTTGTCTGGGTTTTAACAACAGTCCAGAGACAAAGGATTCAGCGATCGAGAGAAGCATTCGAAAAATATTCCACTAAATCCCATGTCTGAAAGACGACATCCAATAGTAAGAGGAAAAATAAGCGCTAGTAAAACAAAATTGAATTAAATTAACAAGAAGCTACAGCAAAATGCAGTTAGAAGAAACATTCATTTACATTACATTTATGTTCATTTCATGAACTACAGATCAAATTATAAACTCAGTAACTCAGTTACTTAGAACATAAGAAAAAAATGGGGAAAGTTTAAAGTTTAAAGTCTTCCATCATGTTAACAGATTTGGACTGTAATGAATCTGGTTGTAGAAACGGTATAAGTGCTAAACATACCACATGCACACTAGAGGTCTACTTTAAAGCAACATACATTCTTTATATAAATCTCTCTATTCCCTATTATTACTACTCTACTCTATCATCTGTATAAGACCTGACATCCATCCACAGAGCTGATGTCTTGGAACAGAAATCCTAATTCACATGCTGACAGGAAGTGGAAAAACGGCAGCTTGTACCTTAATTTAGATGCTGCCAGTGTGGATAAATCGAATGTTTTATCCCTTTGAGAATTATATAAGGATTTTTTATGTATTAGTGTATAAACACCTCTGTTGGCACACACATTTTAAAAGGATTTGCTCTGTTTACTCAACAATACATGGATGAAAAAAGGCAAATGCATTGACGGAATATATTTTGTGTCATGAGTTTGATAAATTTACTAAACAGTCTTGATGACGTCACTTTGCCCCAAACTGCTGTAAATAACACACGGTCTTTACTGGATTATATGTAAATAAAGAAATCTTACTTTTCAGTGCAGTGGTGATACAGTAGTGAAGTGCACACGCCATCTAGTGGTGAATAATGCATTACATGCAATAAAGCTTGGATAATGTTGAAACATGTCATTTATAAAAGAAAGGAACAGTGGAACCTTCATATAAATGTAAAATTCTCATTCGACATATTTCATTTTTAAACATGAGGCAAGTTTCTCCTCAGTGCCACTTAATGTCCACACACAGGTACCTCATGTCCAACATGCAGTCTTAAACATTGACAGTCACTCTGAGCATTTTACATGGCTCAGTGACACCGTGGATTTTATCCCCAAAATTAAATTAGTTGTTCTCTCCTTCACTATGTACATATTCACCTCCACATCACATGTATACAAATAAGTCCTATATACCTGTGGAGACCTGCTGAGGGAGAGGAAAGTGTGTATCTTTACTGTACACTTCACAGTGAGAAACAAACATGAAAAGAAAAAATGATTAAAAGTGAGTTGTGTAAGGGTGATGTACTATGAATATATATATATATATATATATATATGGGTATTAGGCGCCACTTAAAGGGAAATAAGATTTCCCTTTCACCAGATTTCATGACTAGAGTCATAATATTGCATTGTCATCAGTATCAGGAATATGAAAAGACTGTGTAAGGAACTGTGTCTATTCTGAAAAAAGAACCACACAGACTGGAGGGAAATTGCATATTTTGTGGAGGAGGAAATGTTTGCTCGACTGCTTTGATCACGACATCTGTGACAGAGAGGTTATGTTGTTTGTAAAGAAACATTGAGATTGGTTCAAGATTTTGGATCCAGATGGAGAAAAATTCCAACAAGTACAGAATCGCCTTGCTGCTTATTTTCTAAAGAAAATGTTTTTCCCTTTATTCTCGTAATACGACTTTACTCTCATGATATCACAATTCTTGAAATCTCATTTTTTTCCCCATTTAAGTGGCCCAAATACTTGTAATTTACATAGGAGCAGGATATGATTCATTTCATCCTCCTGCTTTTCTTGGTCTATGTTTATCACTCATAATGCAATGTTCCTATGCTGCATTTTAAGGCTTCTTGATAAACCAGTGTCTCTAAATCTGTTAGATCCTCTGAGGAAGGTGCACTTCCTTGTTACAGTGACAAATAAAGTCTTTGCAGAATCCTAGGATCCATCACTGGTGAACCACCAAGCCTGCTGCAGTGTTTGACTGTATGTTCGCTCACACACTCGTGCCTTTTTCCCCGAGTTTGCTGACTCTGAGCACAAACCTCCGGGTGCTCTGCCGGTATCGTGGTTGTGTGAAGTAGAACAGAATTGGGTCCAGAAAGCTGTTCATGCTGGCGAACGGCCTGGTGCTCTTGTAGATGATTGAGAACATGTTCCTGGTCTCGCAAGGCGCATTGGGCAGGGTGCGTATCACCAGGTACATGGTCTTGGTGAGGTGAAACGGCAGGAAGCTTATGCAGAAAACCACCGCCACCAAGATGATCATCCTCACCGCCTTGTCCCGCTTCTCTGCACTCGCCATGGAGACACCCTGGTAGGACACTGGGCGACAAAGGATGTGGGCCATCCGGCAGTAGCACGCCATCACGCCCATGAAAGGCAACAAGAAGCCGAAGAAGGTCAGAGCCATGCCGTAAGGATAGTAGGCCACTGAGAGCTTCGGCGGGCTTAAGTCGTAACACACTGTGCGGTTGCGCTGGATTCCCGTCTCGGCGAAGTAAAACGTAGGTGCGCACAGGATGGCAACAACCAGCCAAACCCCTCCGCAGATGCACCACGTCATCTTGCGACTGCCCCGCTTGTGCCACATCGCCAAAGGATGGCAGATGCCCACGTAGCGCTGCACGCTGATGCAGGTGAGGAAGAGGATGCTGCCATGTAGATTACTACAAGAGTAAAATGGAAAAGAATAAATCAGATTGTTTAAATCTGATCAAACTGCTCGACCAAGTTTTCTAATTCAACTGGAAAGGTCAAAATAAGCAGTACTCTGAACACTCAGCTGTGTATAGAGATAATTAGCCAACATTGGTTTAAATGATCTCACCTGTAGAACTGAAACCTGACCAGCTTACAGGCAAACTCCCCAAAAGGCCAGTAGTCATGGCTGCCGTAGTTGTAGATGAGTAGAGGAAGTGACATCACATACAGAAAGTCGGCTATGGCCAGGTTGAGCATGTAGATGTTGTTCTTGGAAAGATTGGGCCTCGTCCTCCATATCTTCAGTATGACAGCGGAGTTGAGAGGGAGGCCGAGCAGGAGAACAAGCGTGTACACGGCAGGGAGCAGAATACGTTTAAAATCTTCCTTATAGGTGCAGCGAAGGATTCCGATCCCACTTAAGTTGCCGATGCTGGTGTTGAAGCTGGCCGCTGTGTAGGGGTCTGTGGGGAGTATGCTGGTGGAAAAGATGTCCAAGGAGAAGGTTTTGGAGATGAGCGTTTCCGTAGAGAGGGAGGCGACAGGATGGGGCATCTTCACATTCTGGAACAGAGACAGGGAGAGAGAAAGGCAGGTTATTATTAATATAATGTAGTATAATGTAATACAATACAATATATCCATCTGTCGATTATCCATACCACCTTTGAGGGGGCCAATTTGGTAATATAATATAATATAATATAATATAATATAATATAATGATAGAAGATATTCCCATTGAAAATCTAATACTGGATTAAATGGATGTTTAAGTGCTGACGAAGATAGAAAGAGAAACAAAAACTTTCCACAAGAGGGCACAAGAGATAAATATTTGTTTGATTCACACCTCACACCTCACACCTTTACATCTCATAAATCACAATGAAGCCATCACCTTAAGGCAAACACTGGATTGTATCCACATTTTTATCCCCTCAACTAACTGCTCAGTTACTTACTGTTTGTAATGGTGCAGCTTTAATGCTTCAGAGTGGGGGTATCCCCGTTTCGTCAAAATGCAATGATTTGTGACTCTCAAGTAGAGAGCAGCTGGTATTTCTGGCCATAATTTTTATAAAGCCATTAGACCTGGTTACATCTTTACACCTCATGTCATGATGGAAGCAAAATCCCAGTAAAGTAAAATCTGAATATGCAAAAACACCTGCAGCTATCTTCTTGCTGTGAGGTAACAATGCTAACGACCCCCTGCAGCCCTCATATTGAGTCTTTGAGATGTCATGGTGAAGTCATACTCATGTATTTTAACCTGTACCTATAACTCTACGAAATACCTCATTACTTTATCACCTGCAAACACTGTGTATTCACCAGTAGCAGTTGCTAGAAACACCGCACCTAAATAAATAGTAACAGCTGATAAAATAAGAGCCAGCCCATTAGATAATATTCATTTTATCCTTCCATCATTTCTAATAAACAGTAGAATCTGGACAGCTGCATGTTTTGCAATGAAAACCGCTGCAGACTGTCTGGACTCCCACTCCCAACACACAGCGTCTGGAACACACTGCTACACACAATCTTAATTACTGCTCCCACCACCAACATCAATCATATCCACTTCTTACATGGAAGCATGTTGGCCAGTGAGCGATTTGCTTTGAACCACTTCCTCCGCAGCCTTGTGACTCATGGAATTTCACAACTAAAAACCAAGATCTGTGTGTGTGTGTGGGGGGGGGGGGGTATGAGTGTGTGCACATGTAGTGTCTCGTGCAGCTGCTTCAAAAAGAGTAGTTGTGTGTTTTTGTTTTTTCAGAAACATTTTTGCTGAGAACAGCAGTGACGCATTATTTCATAATTCCTGATAGAGTGGATGAAGGAGGGGAGCGGAGTGACATCGCTTCATAAAACATTTCACTACAGTAAACCAGTGAGCACAGAAGATTAACAGAGAGAAGTGCTCGGCTTTATTTACTGATGACTCACTTATATTTACATGTTGGCGCACCTTTCCTGGTTTAACAATAATCATAAGATAAACTTTCTGCGCAATCTTAAATCCCCATGATGTCACCACACTCAAATAATTAATCTTTGTGAAGTCTGAGTAACTCCATAAATCACAGCGTGCGTCAAAATTGCTTATCTCTTTGTGATGGTGAGGGAATAGTGACAGAAGGTGAGCTGCTGCATGTTTAGGCCTGTATGCAGCAGACTCGCCAACTTCCAGGTAGGTAGTGTGATGTGAGCAATACAGCCTGACAGATGGGGTTTTTTGAGGACATATGCTGATATTGATATTTTAAAAAATTCTGATACCGATATTTTGGCTGATATATATATATTTAAAAAACTGGCAATGATTCCTAAGATGACATTATCGAACCCAGACAAACAAATGTCATTGAGGCTTGATATTTTACAGTTAAAACAGGATAAATATCTTGAATAAAACAAAACATAATTACAACTAAATATAGATGAATATCAACCATATAACCATAAATGTAATTTATTTTTGTATTGTTATTATTATTATTGGTTATTGGTTAATTGGAGACTCTAAATTGACCGTAGGTGTGAATGTGAGTGTGAATGGCTGTTTGTCTCTGATACGCTGGCGACCTGTCCAGGGCGTACCCCGCCTCTTGGCCAATGGCTGGGATTGGCTCCAGCCCCCTGCAGCCCTCTCAGGATTAGCAGTACAGATAATGGATGGATGGATATCGGCAAACAGACGGCGATATCAATATGTCTGAGAAAGGCTCATGTCCTACCTACCAATAAATGGGCCGGGCTCAAGAGAACAGCATCACCGTCTTTATTGTTAAAACTCAGACCCTGACAATCCTTAAGCTACAGCAGAGCTTTTGTCACTTTGAGCTTGTTGGAATTGAACAGCTAAACTTAAACAGGTCACTGCTAAAGAGTCTCCTGTTTCCAACAATACAAATACACCCGACATGCCCTTCAGCAGGTTTGGCGTCATCACAGAAAATGAATATGTTGCACTTAAACATACTTCATCAGTTTGAAAATACTACTTGACTTTGGACATTTACAGGTAAATTTGTAATTTGGATGCAATTTTAAATATCTACCAGAGGAAAACATAAACACCTCAGACTGTGTGTGTTTGTTGTCTGTGGTGTCTGATCTTAGTTTAATAAAAGTCCAATAGGTAAACACAATAATGCACAAATACATAATAAAAAAAGGCAAGGAAATGATTCATTAGGAAATCACAACTTTTCATTTTGCCAGATTTATGTCACAAGAATCAACACCAGATTGTCAGAAATTTGAGGTAGAATTGTTTCCAGTGCTCATTATTGTTGCCTTGGCTCCATTATTTAAAAAGTCCACTGTAGAAGGATCTATTCTTTTTTTACCAAGACAACTCAAATACCTGTGATGTTTCTGAAATGACACGATAATGCATAAGTACAAATACATTTTTGCTCCTACAAAACTAAGGCAAAGAATGTTAAAAGGAAAAAGATTAAAATGAAAGACACATGTTCCTCAGTGTAGTTATAGTCTTGACTATTTTTAGATGAGATTCTAAGTAAGAATATTGTGTGTGTGTGTGTGTGTAAAGAAGTCATTTCAAGCCACATGTTTACTCCATCCTGACACCGAAGCCAAACACGTAATTAAGTTATTGCTCGCTGACCTTTGCAGGAGTTGATGTGTCATTAAGGGTGTGAACGAGTCATTATTACTTTTGCTCGATGACTGGGTGCAGCTTTCCCTGCTCACATGGTTTGGTTTTTTTGGCAGTTTGTCCTGAAATGTGTCCAAACATCTGCTCTCAAGACTCATTGGCTTCACTTTTGGGGAGCTGTCATGTCGTCCATCTTTGTAGTTTATATACAGTCTGTGGTTAGACCTGTTAGATTTAGTATGTGTTGTGTTAAGTTGTTATGCGTTGGTGCTAAAGTGCTACACAGAGCTGGAGAGGACATGTTGATTTTGGGCAGTTCAAGATCATTTTTACTCTCAGTTCAGTAATGCTTTGCCAATATTAACTTATAATAGTTTACCATATGGGAAATTGATAATTCACTGCTATATAATAATTGACTCATTCATCTTTATGCCCAGGAGTAGGAGGCGCTACTGTTTATATAAACAGAATTGGAGTTTTTGTCTATCAATGAAAGTACAGTGGCTGTCTGGGGCCAAAAATGTAAATGCAAGGAAGAGCTAAAATTGCCTGGAAAGCCATTTATTCATTAACCTGATGAAAGACAACTCTTCTTTGATTCTGTAGAAGTCATTGGTGAAAATCCTCTCACCCTTTAAAAGCACTGTACTATATATGTCTGCAGTCAAAAGTATACTGGAGAATGCGGGCATCGATCCCGCTACCTCTCGCATGCTAAGCGAGCGCTCTACCATTTGAGCTAATTCCCCTGCCCACTGTTAAGTATATTGGACATGGATTTGGCATGACCTATACTGCAGTCAGCCACCAGAGGGCGATTGATGTGCTTTGGCTTCACTTTTGGAGTCTGTCATGTCGTCCATCTTTCATACAGTCTGTAGTTAGACCCATTAGTTTTAGTGTGTTGTGTTAAGTTTTTGTGGGTTGGTGATATAGTGCTACACAGAGCTGAGTATGAAGCGCCACTGTTTATATAAACAAAAATTAGATTTTTTTTGTCTGTCCATGAAAGTACAGTGGCTGTCTGGGGCCCAAAATGTAAATGCAAGAAAGATCTGATATTATACTTTACATTGTCTGGAAAGACAGACAGCCATTTATTAATTAACGTGATGAAAGACAACTCTTCTTTGATGCTGTATTCTCTTTTATATCTGTAGAAATCATAGGTAGAAATCCTCTCACCCTTTAAAAGCACTGTACTATATACTGTATGTCTGCAGTCAAAAGACTACCTGGAGAATGCGGGCATCGATCCCGCTACTTCTCGCATGCTAAGCGAGCGCTCTACCATTTGAGCTAATTCCCCTGCTTCCTACTCTCTGCAAAAAACAGTTCATCAAATGTCACACTGCAGGAGACACCTATGTCCCATGTCCACGTGCCACCCACTGTCCATTAAGTACAGTGGCTGTCTCCTCCCTGTATAAAATGTAAATGCAAGGAAGAGCAGATAGTAAACGTTACATTGTCTGAAAAGACACAGAGAGAGAGAGAGAGAGAGCCATTTAATCATTAACATGATGAAGGACGACACCTTTCCTTCATACGGTTTTCAGTAGAAAATCATAGATAGGAATCCAAGCACTGTAATATATATGTCTGCAGTCAAAAGACTACCTGGAGAATGCGGGCATCGATCCCGCTACCTCTCGCATGCTAAGCGAGCGCTCTACCATTTGAGCTAATTCCCCTGCCCCCTGCTGTCCAAAAAAACACCACATGACATGTCTTGCTGCAGGAGTCTACACCCACAGTCCTGCAGTTGGAATAATGTTACACTCCCCCTGCCCTTTGGTTTATCTCTCTCTCTCTATCTCTCTCTGTCTCTCTCTCACACACACATACACACACACACACAAACAAACAAACAAGCTGCTGCATATTTCTAGCCTCAGACTGGAAGGCAGGGCTGTATGATTATTTATAATCCATGACTGCAGGAATGGGACTGCAGCTCAGGACAAATATAGGACATGAACTACTGAGCATAACAGACACCACATGTTTAAATGATTATTCAGCATTTGGATATGGTGACATCATGAACCACAGTCACTGTCAGTGTAAATTATTAAATTAATTAAAGGTAAAAATCTTGGCTTATTGCAATATATGTTACCCTCCCAGCACCAAATACACCTACTGTAGACAGTAGAGTTGGTGGAGACCAAAACAGTGTTAAACCAATGGACAGAAAAAGTGAAGTGTTTGAGTCCACAAAACACTTCTGGAGTCTCAGGGGTAAACTTTATTAGAGCAGAATCCAATACAATTGAAGTCAATAGTGAGTCCTTCTTCAGATGTAATAAAACAACAGAAAAACCATAACATGCCTCCATACTGCTCCTGTGGTTTCATTTAAGTGTCTGCAAGCCCGACATTCAAATTCAAAACGAGGTCATTTACAAAAAGTAAAAGTCCACCAGAACTGGCTAAGCTAGCGGACTTAGCATTTCCGACGGCTTAATTCCGCATCGCTGTACTGAAAGGTAAGAACACGGAACTGATGGGGGATGCATTTTTTTTCAGTTGTTGTTATTGATGTTTACTGAAGGACAGATGCCAACACTGCTGTGTTAAAATAGATTCCTGAATCTTGGCATGCTATCTAAGATTGCCAAGTGTGGCAATATCCTGGTTTGTTTGGTTCAGTGTAAGTGCTCCTCTTAACAGCAATATGGCAGAATCTCGATATAAAGGAGCCTCTGTAATATACATAGATGTAAACAGAGGAGCGTCAGCTAAATGAAATGTAATAATAATAATGAGGAGGGATGCTGCTATGTTGAGGACAGAAAGCCGGAAAACCATTCATTGCTAATTATTATCCCATATCTGATCTGCACTGTCCCAGGGCACACTAATCAATGATTCATGTGCACTGCTCCTCACCCTCTGGCCTTCTGCAGAAATACAGCACAAAAATGTGCACTGACTCACACAGACAGGCTAACACAACTGTATACATACTCTAAGGAATTGTGTTTTTAGATTTTTTTTTTTTTTTTTTTAAGGCACACAAAATGAGCAGGAAGGAAACTAAAATCAGTATCTGACAAACACACCATAAAAAGAAAATATATGATTTCATTGCCCAGCAAAGACAGAACACACACACACACACACACACACACACACACACACACACACACACACACACACACACACACACACACACACACACACACACACACACACACACACACACACACAGACAGCAAATATCAAAGCTCTTTGTCTTGATTAAAAAATAAAACATGTATCTAATTATCTTAGCTAATGTGCTGCAGGCTAATGCAAGTCTATGAGTCACGAGGAAAGGCACTTACAGGCCATTACACAGGAGACATTGTAAATTAATCAGCTGAAGCAGAAATAGAAACAATGATAACGAGTGAGTCTGGTGTTCATAATTAGCACACTGTTTACCATATGAACAGAAAGAGAAAAAAAAATTGGTTGTTGCATGAAAGCCAAAAGCAAAAAGTCAGGCATGCTGATAAACGACTTGGAGAACAACACATATACCATGCAAGCAGCACAAGCATTTAAGCTAAAACATGTCTGTTGTACTCACTGATCAATTTTGACAGAAGATGTCCAAAAGCTTTAAAAACATGGGAATTACTTCCCCTACTGTGGTAAAACAAACTAAATGTTAATCCAGTAACTTCTAGTCCACTGTACAGATAGACAGGAATTCCCTCATGGGGTAACATCGATCACACACAAGGCTGCAGGTGACAGTAGGCTGCACTCCGCTCGTAATAATTTGCCAAGCGTTGTGGACAAAAAGGTGAGGATGAATATTGCTGTAAGGATTTGGGGCGAGGACTTTATGTGGTGTGTTGCGAGCTCAGGCTGTGACTCTTTGTCAGCTGGTTTCCAAACACAGGGGAAGTGAATGCAGCTCTGATGAAACAAGTCAAACACAGACAGACAGGACAGTGGAGCATTGGTCAATGAAACTTCGATAATACACCACAAGGTTCCTTACTTCATTCAGCCAGGACTCATGTTCATGTTCACTGGTTTCTTTCTGAGTAAGAGGATGGAGGGGACCTTTTTGACTTCATATTTTTTGCAATAACCTCTCAGCTAGAGATTTTCATAGTTCCAATCTGACACAAAATTATGCTGTGATAGTGGAAACATGCAGATTTACGACTTATTTCTTTTATCAAGTAATTTTAAGGGGATTTTATTTGCCTGATTTCCGACCAATGTGGAATCTAGTCTGATTATCAAGATAAAGTTTCAGCCTTTATTCGACACACAGAACTGGTGGCTGGCTGCAGTACAGGTCATATCACATCCTCCATGTTGGTAGGTGGGACATGGAGATCAAAGCTGCATGTCCTTTGCAAGGAACAGTGGGCAGGGGAATTAGCTCAAATGGTAGAGCGCTCGCTTAGCATGCGAGAGGTAGCGGGATCGATGCCCGCATTCTCCAGTAGGTTTTTAACTGTGGACTACGGTGGCCAAGAAAGCTCAACGCATTCAGAATCAAGAGATCAATTTGACATGACAAATGCGCTGGAAGAAGTCACAGCACAAGCACAGTTGAGTTTGTTCTTCTATTTTTTTCCTTGATTTGCAGGGCGTTGAGCTTTCTTGGCCACCGTAGTCCACAGTCAAAAACCTACTGGAGAATGCGGGCATCGATCCCGCTACTTCTCACATGCTAAGCGAGCGCTCTACCATTTGAGCTAATTCCCCTGACCATTCTTTGTAAAGGACATGCAAATATCATGTCCATGTCCCACCTACTAACATGGAGGACGTGAGATTACCTGTACTGCAGCCAGCCACCAGTTCTGTGAACTGTCTAATTAAGGCTTAAACTTTATCTTGATAATCAGACTAGAATTCACACTGGTCGAAAACCAGGCAAATAAAATCCCCCAAAATTACTTGATAAAAGAAATAAGTTGTAAATCTGCATGTTTCCACTATCACAGCATAATTTTGTGTCAGATTGGAACGGTGGATATATCTCTAGCTACTGAGAGGTTATTGCAAAAAATATAAAGTAAAAAAAGCGTTGAGCTCTCTTTGCCACCGTACTGGACAAATATAGTACAGTGATAGGATGTTTACCTATGATTTCTACAGATGTACCAATGAAAACAGTATGAAAGAATAGTGTCGTCTTTCATCACGTTAATGATTAAATGACTCTCTCTCTCTCTTTCCAGACAATGTAAAGTGTAAGACCTGCTCTTCCTTGCATTTACATTTTGGGGCCCAGGCAGTAGACAGCTACTGTACTATGCAGCTGCTTGTTCGTGTGTGTGTGTATGTGTGTGAGATACGCCTAAGTGCAGGGGGAGTGTAACATTACTCCTGCTGCAGGACTGTGGGTGTAGACTCCTGCAGCATGACATGTCATTTTGTGTTTTTGTGGACAGCAGAGGGCAGGGGAATTAGCTCAAATGGTAGAGCGCTCGCTTAGCATGCGAGAAGTAGCGGGATCGATGCCCGCATTCTCCAGGTAGTCTTTTGACTGCAGACATACAGTATATAGTACAGTGCTTTTAAAGGGTGAAAGGATTTCTAACTGTGATTTCTACAGATATAAAAGTGAAAACAGCATCAAAGAAGAGTCGTCTTGCATCACGTTAATTCTGTCTGTCTTTCCAGACAATTTAAAGTATAATATCAGATCTTCCTTGCATTTACATTTTGGGCCTCAAACACCCACTGTACTTTCATGGACAGACAAAAAAACAATTTTTTGTTAATATAAACAGTAGCGCCTCCTACTCAGCTCTGTGTAGCACAATAGCACCAATCCACAACAACTTAACACAACACACTAAATCTAACATGTCTAACTACAGACTGTATGAAAGATGGACGACATGATAGCCTCCAAATGTGAAGCCAAAGCACCTCAATCGCCGTCTGGTGGCTGACTGCAGTATAGGTCATGTCGATAACATGTCTTATGTATTAAACAGAGGGCAGGGGAATTAGCTCAAATGGTAGAGCGCTCGCTTAGCATGCGAGAGGTAGCGGGATCGATGCCCGCATTCTCCAGGTAGTCTTTTGACTGCAGACATATATAGTACAGTGCTTTTAAAGGGTGAGAGGATTTCTACCTATGATTTCTACAGATATAAAAGTGGAGACAGCATCAAAGAAGAGTCGTCTTTCATCACGTTAATTAATAAATGGCTGTCTGTCTTTCCAGGCAATGTAAAGTATATTATCAGATCTTTCCTACATTTACATTTTCGGCCCCAGACACCCACTGTACTTTCATGGCCCGAAAAATGTAAGCCTCCTACTACAGCACTACTACTACAGCGCATAAAAATGTGTCCACAATTATTATATAGCATATATTATCCATTTCCCAATTCAAAACTATTATAAGTTAATATTGGCAAAGCATCACTGAAGATGTTTAAAGAGTTAAAAATTATCTTGAACTGCCAAAAATCAACATGTCCTCTCCAGCTCTGTACTTTAGCACCAACGCACAACAACTTAACACAACACACTAAATCTAACAGGTCTAACTACAGACTGTATGTAAAGATGGACGACATGACAGCTCCCCAAAAGTGAAGCCAAAGCATGTCCTATGAACTAAACAATGGGCAGGGGAATTAGCTCAAATGGTAGAGCGCTCGCTTAGCATGCGAGAGGTAGCGGGATCGATGCCCGCATTCTCCAGTAGACTTTTGACTGCAGAAACATATAGTACAGGGTTTTTTAAGATTGAGAGGATTTCTACAGATAGAAAAGTGGAGACAGCATCAAAGCAGAGTCGTCTTTCATCACAGTAATGAATGGAATTGGATGAACGACATGACAGCTCCCCAAAAGTGAAGCCACGGCATCTAAATCGCCACCTGGTGGCTAGCTGCAGTATACGTCAAAAGTCCTGCCTCCTCTTACCAAACTATAGCCATTTTAGGAATTTCTTATCACACACACCATGTATCTTCGAGTGTTAATTTATCCAGTAAGTTTGGTTTTAATTAGTTATTTAATGTCGTAAAAAAAACTTGGTAAAACCTCATGATTGACAGCTGAGTCTGACTAAGATTGGTTCAGAATGTGTCTGAATGTGTCTGATGAGTTGCTGAAACAGCTTGAAACACACCTTTCATCAGTTAAATAAAAGTAATGAAAGGCTTAACAGAGGGGTAAGTATCAGTCAGCATGTGCCCTGTGGTGGCTGTCGTCATGGGTTTGTGGTGCAGAGGACATGTGAATGCAGCTCGGGTGAAAACAGTGTCAGTAAAGAGGCAGGTCGAAAAGAAAAGCAAAGTCTTCCCTGACTGACTCCCCCAATGCATCTCTGACAATCTCTGAGATTTATACAGTATTTTTAAGCACTGTTTATGTCTCTAAACCAGTGGTTCGTTAGTCTGCTCCCAGTCAGACAAACAAAACACGAACTCTGCCTGGCAGAAAGGAATCTTCTAAGGAAACACAGTAATTGGGCCAAAAGTCCCATGGCCAGTGTGCCAGCTCTTTACACATGACAGCAGATGTAAACCAATCTGGGTTATTACCACAGTGATGGGACAACTTTTTAACTTAAGACCATAAGACCATAAGGGACTTAAGACCATAAGTTGTGAAAAACATGACATATGGATTTGTGTAAGATGAGCATGTTGCTAAAATCTTTCTTCGGCATTTTCCACTGGTGTAAGGGCATACATTTTGTATGTAATGATACATTAACAGAAATGTTCATTAATCAATTGTTAGAGTCATTTTTTCAAGCATTCAAGGGATAGTCCACCGAAAAATGAAAATTCACTCATTAACTACTCACCACTATGCCAATGGAGGGGTGGTGTCCACAAAACACTTTAGAAGTTTCATGGGTAAACAGTGTTTAGCCCAGGTGACCTCTTCTTCAGACGTAATAAAGCAGAAAAAACATAAAATGCCTCCTTACTGCTCTAGTGGTGTCATCCAAGTATCTGCAAGCCCCGACATTCATATTGGACTTGAACGGGTCATTTACACCATGTTTTTAGCCTAAATGTCCTCTACCAGAAGTAGCGAAGCTAGCGGACATAGCCACACGATGGTGTGCCCGAGGGTTATTGAACGCACCTCGTAGGAAGATCTCAGAGGTACCCTAATTTCTTTGAATTACTTTCATTGCAACGTTCTGCAAAGCCTTACACCTCTTTCTGCAAGATTCGCACAAACACACCCATCATTTCAGAGGTATTGACACCTGATATGTGCATTGCGCAATTAAAACCCTAGTGCCCTGAGGCAGGCTACACTTCCTCTTGCATCTTGACAACAGCACGTGGGCTCTGGTTGTTTCACCACCCTGACTAGAAGAACATGTTCCCTGAGGTTTCTGCTTTATTTGGATGCACTGAAAAAATCTCCAAACCAAAAGTAAAATAACTTGTTTTCAACTGCACACAAGGGCATAACTTTCGGTGGAAAATTGGAAGGGTGAGGTCAAATGGCATATATAGTATGTCATACATGCTAGATAATACCAACTAGCTAGTAGCCAAAGTGGCTACGATAAAATACGGTTGCAATGCGTTATTATTTAGTATTTGCATCAAATTACACTGAATCAAGAAAACCAACCATTTTCTCATGCTTTATAACAGTCAATAGTTCTCATTAGCCGTTTTAGACACAAACACACCCACATCTTGTTATAGAGGGGTGGTGCAGCAGGCAGAGGCAGGATGTACCATATTCATTCTGCTGCAGGGATTACGTGTTTTTATTTACAGGGAAATAACACTGGTGTTATGTGCTCACGGTGAATCCTGCGGACGATCTCCTGTATTCTTACACCGGCTCATTCAGACATTATCCAGAGCATTTACTAGGGGGCTGGCTTGAGAAATTACGAAGAAAGTCTGGAGCCTCTCAATCGGACAGTTGCATTCTCACATACAGCCTCTCTAGAGACAGCCAGGAGATTATCCGGAGTTAAGTGCACGTCTAGAAGCAGCTATACAGTGTTACGATAATTCAGGAGGGTAACAACTCCATCATACCCCCCGTAACATGAGTGCACACATGTCAAATCTTCCTCCACCACAACACACAGATGTTTGTGGGATTATTTCAGTCCCAGATGTTGTGTATTTGCTTTATTCCGTTTCTTTATAAAACTTTTCTTGGATGTGTAATATTTCAATGCATGTAAGAGGATTGCAGGTGTTTTGAAAACTATGATAACACGTATAGCTGACATGATAAGAGTGGTGCCCAGTGAATACATCATGTGTGTCCTACATGTCCCACAATCCTTCAGGGTTTAGTAAGAAACAGGCAAGAACCTGTAAAAAGATGAAAACAAACTTACCCTGAATGTCATAAACTTCAATGGCAACATCAACAAGTTGGCGTCGCAGCCATGGCAGACTCGTCCTCCTCACTCTCCTCCACACACACACACACACACACACACACACACTCAGACACACAGAAACACACCAGTCCAGACCCGCGAGGAGTCAAACAACAACACTGAAGGAATCTCACGCGAACGCGGTTTGATATCACAAACACGAGTGTGTGTGTGTTTTTTAAAAAATCCCGGAACTATTCTACCTGCTGTGATGCGGCTCCGGTGGCTGCACGCGCTCTGCTCCCACTGGAGCTGCAGCGGCGTAACCGGACAACGGCTGCTGCCACGCACGCGCAATGAGTCCTCTGCACCGCACACATGTCGCTTTTGTCAAACGTGATTGTGTCACATGTCAGCACACTTTGTTATTCATTTGAAGGGAGAAAGCTTTCAGTTGTGTCACACCAGTGTTTCTGACTGGCTGAGAAGCAGGTGTAGTGTAGTACGGGCTCAAACCATGGCCGGATTATCAGACAATAGACCCCTGCGGGCACAATCATGTGAGAGGCCCCCACCACCCCCGACATGCATGGGAGCAACTGGGGCTACATCCACACCGCTATGTTTTCATTTGAAAACTATCTCTTTCCACATGAGTATTTCAGCTCCATATCAGTTTTAATCCCTGTCCATTCTAACACGCCTGTAAACGCATATCACGTGACCACTCATGTACTCTCGGAATGCAGCATTTAGATGTAAATGGCTTGAATAATAGCTCATTTCCTAGGCTAGTGCCAGACGTTCTCTTCCAGAAGAGGCTCATGTGATAGGAGCCACCTCAGAGCTCAGGGCTCGGCCCTCGGAATGACCTCACAGCCGAATAACCCGAGTTGATAGCATTCTAGTTGCGAAGGAACAATGTTTACATTAGCCAACTAGCCATTGTTTGCAAAAACAGTTCATAATAATGCATTACGTGGTATTTCATGCACACTAACAACGTAGTAAAATAGTAATTGGACAATCCTATGACTATGATAAAACTACAGCTTTCACTACTGTTGTTATACGGAGGGGCCATCTTGGATATCAAAGTCCGGGATGGTGAGGTTCCTCCGACCTTCCGAAATGAGGTGGTGTTCCAGTTACAACTTCCAGCTCGCGGGTCGGAAATTCCAAGGGTCATCATCTTTTTGCAACCGGTGAAGTCACCCTCTGCTGGTCATTCAAAATAATACACAACACAATACACGTTAGAATACAGGCACTTCCACAATGGCTTCACTTTCCGACCTAGGAGTTTATATCCAATTTAATAAACAGTTCATGGTGGGGGCAGTGATAGACTGACCTCTCGGCCAATATTTTCCAGAATTGGCTCCAGCCCCTGTATAATGAACATCAAAATCCCAAAGACACAAACTCAGTGACGTCAGTGTTGTCTGCAGTTTCCGGTGATAACACAAATAATATTTTCTGGCAGAGGAACATGTCAAGCTTCTGTGTATTGACCCTGTGTGGGTGGGCTGAAAGCCTGCACCAACACAGAGTCCTCCGCTAATGATGTCATGTGCTAAATGTGAGTATCACCGCTATGATCCTCACCATGGTCCAACATCTTGGAGTCTGATAAATATTTGTTTGCAGCTCATGAAATTAAACACAAATTGGCAACAACTGGTAAACAAGACAAAGCAACAGAATCAGACTCCATGTGTCACTACATCTGTTGTCTGGATTTTATGGGACTTTTATTATGCTCTTATTTGATTTGGCAATATTTGTGTTTCCTGCTCTGGGTCCGGTTTCCATCAGAACACATCTGATAAGCTGCGGCCATAAAACAGAGTTTCTCTCATTTTGGAAAAATAATTCCGAGATGTGGCCGAGTACAAACTGCAGTCAGTGACCTTAAAATTTGTATTTGGCCTAAAGTGCATTTATAAAACCTATTATTATAGACAAAAAAAACGATATCCTTATATATTTATATACATGAAAGCTCTGTTTATGGATTCAAATCTGTACAATCATCAGGAAATAACTATTGTTTACATAGATGACTGGCTGATTGATTTAGCTTTATAAGTTTGGCCATTCGATCGATAGATGGATACTATTACATATTATATATTGATTCCAAAGTAAATGTAGGTATCCAGTAGCTTCAAACACACATACAGGGCAAGAAGAGCATTTAAGAAATATGGTGGTGAAAGGGAAGAGTAAAAGGCTGGTTATCAAATTACTAGTCATATATAAAGAAATACTAAATTGAAGTGAGTAAAATGTAACCTAACAGCAGAACCAAACATATTGTGCATAGGTTAAAGTGTGCATTTAAGGAGGCAGTGCAAGTAGTCAACACATTGGCAGTTGTTATACCAAAAAATACGTAACTTAAGTGAACATGAAAACATGCCTATAGGAGCAAAAACAAAAATAATGTGCACAGTGGCTAATGTAGCCAGTGACATTAGCCACATCCAAACACATGACGAAGAACTGTCAACCACTCTTATGGAAACCTACAACAGAGGCTATAGTTGTGTTTTGGATCCTGGGCAGGAGATTAGGAGACTAAGAAAACAGTTATTATAACTATTATTCCATGTCTGTGTTTTCACACTCTTACTTTTCGTCCTCAGTGTTGTGGCTGGTGAGTCATGACTGCACAGAGATCAGCATATTGACTTTCTTTTGTGACTTTGAGCTCACAATGAACCCAACCTTTATATAATAACTTAACTGATGGGCCAAAACCCAATGTTAGTAATGATAGAGGTGACTCTTCTTCCTTGACTCTCCTCAATATTTTCTTTATGACTCACTGAGTGTGAATGATTGATTTGAGCCGACTTCACTCTCTGCAGCCGTCCAGTCCAAAGTGTGTATGCGAGCTGAGCCACTATGAATGCTGAACAGAAAATGATTCTTATTGAACTGCAGTAAATCTCACTGGTGCTTTGTTAACCTTTGACCATACACAATATTTTGCACAGGTTAGAAAGTGATCATAAAATTTTATTCAGGAGGTTTGAAATATTAATATAATACATAAAAAAAGAGCAAGTGGATGAATCTAATTTCTTCATGTCACTGAGAACATTTATATACTAAAGACGGTGTGGCCACTCAAGATGATTACATTTCTAAATCCCCAGTGAGATCACACAGTTGACAAACATCCAGCAGAACTCTTTTTCTGAATTGGTTCATTAATCATGTTGAAACAGAGACGTGTCCAGACTGGGAGGTGTGCAGAGATTTTTCCCCAGAAACGCGTCACTCGGAGCTTACTCAGAGTATTTCATCATGATCGTGGGGTATAGTGCAAGAGTCTCTCTGATCCACACAGACACCTCCTCCCTTATTTGCGCCGTGTTCTGCAACAGCACAGCTCAGGAAAGATCGAACTTTACAAAGATGTCCTTAAATGCTGCAGAGTCTATAAATGGCTTGTTCAGTGGAAGTAGTGTTTCTCAAAGTTGTTGTGGTGCATTTCAGGGAGGAAAGTACTGAATATTCTGTCTCTGCCTTCACGGTTTTGTCCTCTCACACTGTTTTGATTAGATGACGCCATGAACAAATATTTGATTATGCATTGCTTACCACTAGACTCATCTTAATGACTGCAATGTGACAGTTTCACAGGAATTTATTCCAGCGATCGAGAGCCAAACCAAACAGTTGCCGTGTGTTTTTCCACAAAACTACTTTCCCTGCAAACAGACGAGCCTGAGGTCCACGTCTCGCACTGGAGCTCTCTTCAACTCTTAATCGCAGACTTTGAAGTGCGTGACAGCCATTTGGTGTTACAAACCTATCTGGTTATTCTGGATAACGTTTCATTAGCTGTCACGTCAAATTTTAATCCCCTGTGAGAACTGACTCATGTCTAAACTAATTGTGGTTGATGTGGTTAGTTTGACCAGTTTTTAATTAATCAAAGAATGTTTGAAACTCTCAGATGACCCCAATAGACACGGCGGCCATTGTACTCTAACATCCCGCTCACGGAGGGAGGCTCAACTGCTGTTATGAACAGAATAATGTTGCACTGCTGTGATCCAGGTTTATAAATCTTATAAACTGTTTTCTTTTCACAGGTGCCTAAAGCTGGGCATAGACTGTGTGACTCTAAGAAATGTTGTTCAATTCCACATCTAACTGTAAATCGTCCAAGATGTAAAGTCAAAGCTTATGATTTATGTGCTCACACTGTACGGTCGGACACAACCCGAAGTTCTCACACTGAACGGTCGGACACGACCCGACTTCTCACACTGAACAGTCGGACACGACCCGACTTCTCACACTGAAGGGTGTGAGAAGTCTATAGTCAATATACAGTAGTCAATACTGCTCCATTGGCCCAGCTATGAACCAGTGTTTTTGTGAAAGAGGAAGACAAAGTCTTAGTACACAAATGTATAAAAAAAGAGGCATCGGCATAGTGAAGAAAGTATGCTGTGGCTAGTTTATTGTAAATTGATCCTAATCTCCAATCCGATTAATGTACTTTATTTACTTATTTTATTTCTTGCTGTGCAATTGCTTCCAGCCATAAACCACATTTCCTACTTTTTTGTTTTGCCATTTCACACAGACACAGTGAGGGAAAATGTGCAGATTTTGATGGAACCAACTTGTGACTATGCTTCAACTGGGCCAGAGCCTGACGACAGCCGATCAATATTTCTGACATGGAAGAAATTCATCCGACTGTCCGACGAGTGGTCGCGAGCACCTGATCTCTCCAGGCTCCCCCAGTGCACTGCAGCACAGGGAAGCTGGAAGATCGGCTTACACGATCACTAACAGACAATGAATAGCTGATGTTAACATTCAACCACTGTCTACACAAGGGCTGTTTTTGTATTGAAATATCAATGCTATCATGGACATATTAAGTAAGTAAAATGTACTGGACGAAATCAAGCTAGCAATGAAATGCTAACTGTCGCTGTCTTTTCACCTGAACTCAGAAGTATTCTGGTTTAATAACTTTATATCACATTCAGATCACAGGAGCAAATATCTATTTAACTTGATTCCAGTGCATTTTACTTCCTGGCTTAAATATTTCTGTCTCAGTGGTTCACTGACATTTTCACTGACATACTATCGTAAATAAAATGTATAATTCCCACATAAAAAAATTAAGTGTTGTTAGCAAAGAAGTGGCTGAAGGCAAATGTAAGCTGATGTCTAATGGTAGCTAATGAGCTATCGAAAATGTCTTAACCTTGAAACATGGTCCCATGTCGCTCCAGATTTGAACTTTCCACTGTTTTTAGTTTTTCTGTCTCATTCTTGTATTTTTAAAAAGCAGGTTTTCAGTTCTTTTAAATATCAGGTGTGAATCCTGCATGTGTGGCTTATTATTAGAGATAGGAAGCAAAACACTGAGCCAGTGGCAGCATAGTGTAAAATAAGTGGAAACAGTGTGTGTCAAATGCTTATAGAACACAACAGCATTTCAATAGAGCATAAAAACAATTCATTACTAATTTATCAAAGCAGCTTTTATATCCTGCCCTTAAAAAGAAGTCAATACTGTGATCAGAATACTAATCCTACTTGGACAAGTGGTAACATGTTGCCATGTGATCTGTCCTGACAGATCCCATTGGAGGATGAAGGAAGTCATTAGTTAGTAATGGACCACTTAAGTCATGTTTGTAAACTCTCATTACCTATACTGTTTCCATGGTTTCCACTCTATGCACTTATTGGTCAAATTAAATACCTACTATGCGTTTTTACATATTTATAATCTACTTTTGTATGTTCTATTGTTTTATAAATAATAGCCTTTTTTGTTGGACTTGATACAAAGGGGGAAGATGAGGAAAAAAACACTTCCGAACAGCGAAAGGTTTGTGAAGACAACGTGTGATTCAAACCTGTGAGATTGTAATTTTACGTAATTTCACAATATCTTAAAATGCATTTTCAAAACATTTGTTAATAAATTCCATATTCACACACAAGTTGGTTTATATTACACATGAAGAAATGTGACATATTAAAAACCTACAATCACTACGAGCCATTCAGACATTGCTTGCACTGCACATTAGGATAAAGATACTGTAGGAGGATGTGTGCTTGGTGGGGCATTGTCCATTAGAGGTGTCTCTGTCTGTGTGTGCGCGCGTCTGTATGAGTGATGGTTGCTGTTGCTCAACCCAGTCGGATGTCTGTCGATGGATCCAGAGAGAAGTGAAAGAGTGAACGTTCTTTTTGACGTCAGCCACGAAGGAAATAATTCGCCCACGTTCATCTATTTGCAAATTGAACATTTCAGCCACTAACCTTCAGCCAGTGTTTGTGTCCTCACACCATCCGGTTCTTGAAAGGGAGCAGAGAGCTGGAAAGACTGCAGTAATTGATTTTAGCTTCCAGCGAATTGGACGAAATAAAACCGGTATCTGCGTCAACTTTACAGAAATCGTTACACAAGCTTCACATCAGTAACATGCATGCAGATAAATATTGTTTTTGAACTTAAGGAGTTTACATCACAAGGAAACATAGGAATGGTATCAATTCTGAAATAAGGACAAAAGACAATCTTCCTTTTATAGGAAAATTTTAATAGTTATTCAATGTTCTACATTTTACAGTAAATATACAATTACAAACTTGGCTTAGTTATAGTACTAAGATCACTAACTGATCTTAAAAAAAAAAACCCTCAACAACAAAAAAACATTAAAAAAAAAAGAAAAAAAATTAAAAACAGATTTACACTTCATATCACAAGCCTGACGCAGGTCCTTCACTCTGGACCAAATAGCTAACATACAATTCACTTCTCTCAACGCTGAACAGACGTTGGGCTTCAGTTTCGAACACAACCTTACGGTAACAGATATACCATAGCATGTGCAAACTGGGTACCAAACTAAAACTTCCAAAGATGGGGTTGTTCCTAATACTCGATCCAGGGCGGATACAAGTATGTTTCGGTTTTTTTGTTTTTTTTTGGAAGACAAGGAATTTCCACTTTTTGCATCACATTTAGTGTCAAATTAAACTTGAAACTGACAAATCAAAATGAAAAAAAGCTGCAGCAGAACATCAACGACATTTAAGAGCCTACTATTCACTGAGATAGTAGTGTTTTAATTTATACTGATGGGAAAAGAGAGAAAAACTAAGACTTAGCAACTGCAAGGCAAAAAAAAGAAAAACAGAGGGAAGGTGGAAGTAAAGTAGAGTTGTAAATGTTTCTGGATGCGTTTCCACCATCAAGGTGAAGAAGCGCAACATATAAACAGACTGAAAAAAAGAGTATTCCGCTTCAAAAATTACCACCTTTAATGTTTGGAAATGAGAGAAGTAAAACAATTTTTAAAAAAAGAAAGAAAAAAGGACCTGCGATTAAGACAACTTTGCAATTCCCCCCCTAAAACACACCAGAGTGTTTTCAATTGTTTTCACTTAAGTGCAAATTAAAACTTAAGAGGCGAGGAATGGAGTGAAATAAGGAAGCTGTTTCACCACCCAGGAAAAACAGAGCCTGCTGATTAGGGAGACACTTACAAATTCTACTCTCCCAGAATGCTCTGCGGGGTCTGCCTCTCTACTGAGCCGCCATATTAAAACAGTGTTACAGTTTTTAAAGAGCGTTGGTCCACAGCCTAGGAAAGAAAACCCCTCTCTTATTATTAACTCAAACAAAATTTACTTCTCCTGTAAGAAAGACAAATAAAAATGTATTTGGCTTCTGTTGTCGTCCAAAATGGCATTTCTGAGAAGAAAAAAAAAACATTTAACTCGGATAAGTCCAACCTCTAAATAAAGAATCTCAATGTGACACCAAATTGGGAATTTTAAATGACTGAAAAATCATTTCCTTTATCATTCTGGCTCAAAGCCTCAAACTATGGTGATGCCACTTCTAGACTTTGTCACCAGTGACACCTAGTGTTAAAAAAGGCTCAGTGGAATATCACGCATGCCATAAGTACAGTAGATTATCACCAGTAAGAACAGCAATTTAACGACCATTGTATAATTCGGTATAACTGTTATTTAGTTGGGGGTGGTGAGGGTTGCAAAGGTCGGACTGAGACGCACAGAGAGGCCAGAAACATGAGAGCAGAGGGCTGAAGGAAAAGAAGGGAGGGAGCAGAACAGATTATCACATTGTGCATCCCTGAATGTGGCAAAAATGAAATGAGTGTTTGACGGGATGCAAAATGGCCTCTGAACAGGAGTTTGTGGCACAAAGTGGAAACAAGAGAGTAAGAAACAGAAAAGTGAGACTGGCAATATGCATCAACGACAATGTGAGAAACAGGAAGAGCGACAGGAAAACACATTCACAGGAAGCAGGACATAAGGACTCAGACTTAACCAGTTTACTGAGGAGAAGAAACTAATATTAACTGAACAATAGTTGGTGAAATATGGCACAGAACAAAGGGCATGGAGGCTGAGGGTTTCTGAGACAACGTTCGATTCATCTTTGTAGTGGCAAAACAGAAACGGACAGCGAGGAATGGTTACCCTTTTTTCACCCAGCCAAAAATAATACAATCCATTTCTGTTCTGTCGTTCATCCTTACTTCCTTAAAGTCTGAAAATCCAGGCAACAATCGTAAAAATGTGGGAATCTCAACAAGGCCTAACTTTATTTACAGACCTTGGGTTAAATAGCTGAGATTTTGAGAATTTATAGTTGTATTATTACGAGAATAAAGTTGTAATATTACAAAAATAAAGTCCTAATTTTAGGTTATGTGTCATGTTAGAGGGGGAATATCAGAAGATCAGCCTGTTTTGTACTTTCTCAAGAAGCAATGAGATTCGTTCAAGATTTTGGATCCAGGAGAGCAACTCCAGCAAACACCGGTTCTCCTTGCTGCATATTTCTTTTAAGTTTTTATTGTCGTACTATTCTGACGTTTCCACATTATTCTTCGAATATTATGGGCAATTTTCTCCATACGGCCTTATACTCCATCCTAAATACTCCCCCCTACCACAGTGACAGATATGTAGAGGACAGAGATGCAGAAGAGGTAAAAAAAAATGTAAAAGCACAAACAGTAGCTGCCACACTGATGCAACCATGCTTAGCTAGAAATACATTACTGTACCACTTGCTGTATAAATATACTGCATTTTTTTTTTTTTTTAAACTTAGAGATCCAATGCTATAGTTAAATACACCTGAATATTATGCATACCCAATATGCTTAATTGACCAGAGGGAAATGAGAAAAAAAGCAAAATAACGTAAAAAAAAAAACCCAAACAAATGGAGAAATACTGACAGAAGTAGTGGTTAGTTAAATAAATCCTAATGACAAGTAATATTACTGCTGTCGCAAGAAAATCCAGTTTCTGTATTTTCTCTGATCCATACGTGGTGGGAACGTTCGATGACCCTTGTGTCAATAACAACCACTTCATGTCTTCTAAAATACAGGGGTCATTATTTAAGATAAGGCTCAAAGATAAATGGTTTTCATCCGACAGCAACATTATTGAGTATTTTCTTGAGAATTAACCTACTAGTGTACAAACATCTGGACTAAGAATACCTCAAAACACTCGATCTTATTGGTTTATATTTTAAAATTACAATATAAATTGCTTCTTCCTCCCATTTGCACTACACAGCCTAGGTACCTGTTACTTAGCATTAAATTGTAGTCCTCAAGTTCTCTTATGTTGTGCAATATTTCCTCACAAAGTTATTCATTATCCCACATTTCTGATATGTTCTACTCTTCTTAGCAGTTAAGTGTAATAATTATTGAATGGAGGCTGCTTACAGAGCCTGTGATCCATATTTAGAGATTACAACAATAAGCATTTTATTCAAAAATCAATTCAAAACGCTGATAAAATAATTACTGTGTTAAACAGCTGGAGGCATTCCCTCTTGTTTTATTGCAATATCAAACCACTTCATCTACATACCAGCACAGTAAATGCTTTTGCTAAACCAACCTGTCCTCTACAGAAGTTGTGATTTGATCTTTTTTTATTTTTATATACTTTTTTTGGTTTTATTTCTTTTTTTTTTTTTTTTTTTAAATGCCACAGGCCTCACCTAATTATCAAACCCCACCACCACCACAACCCCGCACCATACACGTCCTCCAGCCAAGGACCAATAAACAAGACTCAGTGATTAATCATCATACTGTGGATGTAGACACCTTAGCGTGAACAAAACCAGCTGTATATGATCCAGCTCTCACTGGCTGTAATATTGTCCCCATGAAATGACTTTTAATAAAATAAAAGGTTTTTGTTGAAAAGAATGAAGAGCAATGTTGAAATGCAGTCAGTAAAACCAAATATGTGTAAATCTCTGACTCCGGCAGAATTAACACAGTAAACAACTGAATTTTCTTTTCTCATAATACTGCTAAAAGTCTCAAAGCCACTTACTGGCCCTTTGAAGGTCGCGTAGCTCTTTACCTCCTGTCAAAAGAAGCTAACTGGGTTAAAATGAAGCGACAGAGACGCCGAGTCGTCACAATTTCAAGCTCCAGCAATTAAAACAAAAACATCACTGCTTTTTGATTGCAGTTCATTTTTTGCTCTTGATCACCGACTTTTGACCCCAATTTCTGAGAACTCCAAGCCGCGAATACGACACAGACAAGGTGTATACAGCCTCCTGACTTCCTAATGTAGCACCCGACCCAGAAACCTCATTTGTTCGGCCTTTTCAGAGCTCAGAGCACTGACAAAACGGACTAATGGAGTGAATCCATACATCAGCACATTTGAATGGTGCATTTTAAATTGAATAATCTGGCTTTTCGGTTTGGTTATTAGTCCTGGTCTGGAATGAAGGAGGAGGAGGAGACGATATGATCACAGCGAGAAATCAATGTACAATACATATAGTGCAAAATTAGCAGAATGTGACAGCAGTTTCTTGCAAGTAAGATGTTACCAACTCAAATGTCTTGTACCTTGAAATGAAACAACCGACTGTGAACGTCATCACCTCCTCCTCCTCCTCCCATGGTTGTCTGCTCCCCAGTCTGCTCTCCTGGTGCCAACACAATCCCTTTAAACTCCTTCTCTGCTGGCTGTGTCTGCAATGCACACCTCTAGAAACCCGTGTGTATGCTTGTGTTGGACTGGGAGGTACTGTTCAGTAAGTGCCACTAAGTGATCATGTGTTTTCCAACACACTGCAGGAGTCAGTGTGTGAGTGTGTACGACCACCCATGCTGTTGACACGGTTAGAATTAATATTTAGCATTTTCTCAATGCGTTAACCTACGCTAAGCACAATAAAAAAAGCTTGAGGACCCGAACAACCCCGAAATGTTCTCTAGCTCTAGGTAAAGATTCCGTTTGTGTCGCAAACATACTAGCCTGCATAGTATGCAGCATGAAGAAGGTGGTAATTTCTTATGTATGTGCTAGGTGCTAAGCTAATGTGGACAGGCTGGGACACGCAGCTGGGTGGGCGATGGGCAGCAAGTGCTCTGCTCCTAACAACACAGCAACTCACATGGAGACGAAAGGACGACGGTGACTGACAGACTACAGCCGGACAGACAGCTACATGCTGGAAGACCACCGAGATTTAAATAAAAAATGAAACAAATCCGATAAAATAAAGGATGAAGAGGAAGGAATGACCAAGGTAGAAAATAAGAAGTCTACAGGAAAAGTTAAGCAATCCAGTTGAGTGTGGTAAAAAGTAAGAAAAATTAAATAATCCCCCCCAAAAATCCTAATTATGTTAAAACCCTGTGCTGATATCTAGTCGTTAGAAAATTTGGCAGCATAAGTCAGTAAGTCTTTGTAGTGAATGATGGGAGATGATAACAAGGAGTAAGTGCCCAATATTATCCAGCCAACTGAGCAGCAGCAGGCGGGACCACACACACCAGCACAACACAGAAACAGGAGCAACCGACACCCGTGATTGGTCAAAGAGTCCTTCTGGAGTTCCAATGACAGACACAGCAAAGAAAAATGAGAGAAAAAAAATAAAATAAACATACAAAATAAAGTAATGACTGGTTGGCAAATGAACAGAGAAATAAAATTTAAAAAATAAAAGCAGCTTTTGTAAGAATGTTAAGAGAATGTCGCATAATAACAATAAAAATAAAAGTAAAGTGGCTGTTGCACTTTAGTTTTGTTCTTGCAGACAGGTGCGGAGTTCCCGTGGTTACCAGCGGGAGCCCGTGTAAGATTTGAGCAGTTGCATACGATGGTGGACTCCAGACCTGGAGAGAAAAAAAGAGGAGCAGATGTACACGTTGGCGATTGATTTAAAGAGCGCCTCGGGCCTCTGAGGGGAAAGAAATGTGAGGCAGCAGTTTGTTCAGGTCAGAGAGAGACAACGGAGGAACAAAGAGAGGAATGAAAAGGAGGAGGTGAAAAGGAAGAGGAGAGAAAAATGAAATGGCGAGGAACATTTCAACGAAAACAGCAGCAGGGCAGACACTCACATGATTGGTGGGCTCTACCAGTGAGGTGGTACGTAGCTGTACCCAGGTGTCCCTTGGGGCCTGTAGGTTGGCACAGTAACTGGGTGTCCTCCAATCGGGGGGTGCTGGGGCGTTGTCAGCAGGGTCCCTACAGGAAGTTCACAACATTACTACTAAAGACCGATCAATCACCACAGCCTTTCTGAGCTCAAGCAATAAACTCAAGAACTAATGAATGACTTCAAATCAGAATCACAATGTCTTGTCAGCTGTCAGGAGGCTGCTGCCTAAATCTGGTCATGTCTGAAAACTGAAGGAAATAATCAGTGTCCTCTGCGCTGGGCCGTACCTGCACTCATCGCCATGGTTGTCCCAGCTACCATTCCCATGGCAGCCATGCCGTTGTTGCGAGGAGTAGGTACAGGGACCGGGGCAGGGTAGAGGGCTGTGGAGGGGATGCTATTGGGCTGCACCACAGTGGTGTGATGGATCACATGTGGCTGAGCCGCATACACAGGCTGGGTGTAATACGCTCCCTGTCAGGGTAGAAACAGAATAAGGTTTGTGAATGTTTGTGTGTATAAAGTTTTATTATATAATATAACGTATTTATCACATTAAAAAAAGGTTTGAGTGCTAATGACCATCTTCTACTGCAGGAACAAAAGAAATCAGAACAAAAACAGCTAATACTGATTTAATAATTACTTTGGTGATTGGCATGTTGCATTTCTCACTTTTTCAACTACTTTAACATCTATGGTTTTCTTCTTATATTTAACATTACAAAGAAGTATAGCATTGAATAGAAAAAAAGGATGTCCCTGTTGTGTGAAGATCTCAACCAAACATGTGTTTTAAAAGTCTAATATGCTGCAAATCCAGGGCTTTTGTAGGGACATGTACCTCAACAGTTTTATTCCTGGAACTTCCTCAGACTATTAACCAAAGTAATTCTTTGGTATAAAACATAATTGCTGCAATAAACATAAAACCCATCACTAACATTAAAATAATTTTTCACTCTTGATAAAACTACAGTCAAAATGCTTTTCATTTTGAAACTATTGCATAAACGGTTTGATGTCAGAGTTGTAAAACTGCCTCATCTCACTGTATTAAATATAGTCTTTAAAATTTACATTGACTGATCAGACAACACAAACTTATTTACTGATAGTGCTTCAGTTTAGTGGCAACATGACAAACCTGATCGACTTTTCTTTCAGTAGCAGACTGACAAGTTATTATTTTCAGTGTCCTTACCTGTGCGTATAGGTTCTGCTGAGGGTAGGCACTGCGGATAGGGTACATAGCTGTTGGGTATGGGGTGGGGGTTGGGGTGTAGGGAGGGGGTGCTCCATTTGACTGAGTGGGTGGCACTTTGTATGGGGTGCCTGCTGCAGTATATCCTAGTAAAAAGAGGAGAAAGGAAGAAGAGAGAAATAAATTTGACACTTTAACTGATGAGATGTTTTCTCAAACCTGCAATAAGTGATTTACAGTGCATAAAACCCCCCCCAAAAAAAACTAACATAACATGTATATTGTCACCTTTTGTAATTCAGATACTGTACACTTAAATGTGTTCTCTGCGCTGTAAACTAACCTATGACTGATTCGATAGATTAATGCTGGGTTTAATATCACAATTATCACAAAAATGTATAAATAAAATCAGCATTTATGGGTTGAACATGGCCGATGACGCCACTATGTTTTTCAAACAGTCTTGGAAATTGGAGGGACTAACGCTTTCGTAGGAGACTTCAGCCAAAACTTAGAGGTGAAGTTTCAATTTAAACACCGACCAGGAAAGGAAAAACTGTTTTATTATTTTGTGAAACCGTTTAAACTCTTTAGCTGCTTTAGCTTGCTGTTTGGTGCTGGGCAGGTAAATGCACAAAGTTTGTCAAACTTCTTTCATGAGAACAACTTCCTCAAGTATCATGATGATGGTGAGAGGAACAATAAAATAAAAACACTTTGACAGTAAAAAATAACAATGAGCTTTAAGATACTGAATTACTATTATCTTTAAATACAGCACATGAGAGGATTAGAGAATGAGTAATACTCTGCATGTTATGAAAAACTGCTGCTCTTATATATGGATAGACTGTAGGCACCATGAAGTCTGGGGGCAGAGCAGTGGCAAGTAAATTAGTAAAAATACATTAGTCACACCAATGCAACACCAACATGTGAAAATACCTACATTTAAACAGTTTATCTGAGCTTTCAACTGTATGTTTATTATTTCCATTTGGCACAAAATCCACCAGATGGGGCTCTGGTGCCGCCTTTTGATGGGAGGCTAAAAACAATACAGCCGAGGGTTAGTGAATCTAAAAATGGCTCATTTCTCCAGTAACCAAGGAGCTTCGGAGCAATCTAAAAGGTACAGAGATATATTTTCCAAATATGATTGTTTCTTAGTGCAGCTTTCATTTAACAAATAATGCACCGGGTTGAAAAGTACAGTGTACTGTTGTACAGTGAGGGTATCTGGTTCGGACTCTGTGTTCATGTCTGGGCTCTGCTCTCCAGAGTGCAGTACTTCTGAACGGCCACTAGGAGGAGCCTGAAGGTCAAACATGCTACTAGCTAGCTGCTGCAGCAGAGCTTATGAAAGCTTCCCTCACACAAGGACAAGCGAACAAAGAGATGCTGGAGCTGCTCTGTGTGTGTCTAAATGTGTGTATTTGTGTGTGTGCATACTCTCATACACATTCTTTAACATGCATGCAGGGCATTAGAGGACAATGGTGTGTGACAATTACACAAAAGCCCTGCTGACAGAAAACAGTTTGTCTATTAAATGGTCTTGAAGAAATGATGACATTGATCAAGACACAGTTCTAATCAGACCACATCCAGCTCGTCTGAAAAACGGAAACAATTTAATTTCTCCATGTATTTAATAAGCCCTGCACAAGGCAGAGAAATATGAATTGCAGACAAACAACAGCAGCAGCCTTAGGAATGAAGTTGAGGTGGTCTGTTGGAACAAAGCTGTGCGAGCTTCGACGGAGCATACCTGATATTTTGTTAGACTTCCAAAAAGATAAAAACACAACTGGGGGAGGGGATGAGAGGAGAGAGGAGCTTCAAAAGCAGAAAACTACAAACCCATCCTGCCTCGTTACGACACTTAAAATTCAGGAGGATGGGGAACAATTCAAGGAGGTATTTGCCCTCCTGTTAAGAACATTTCATGTTTGATATATTCATAGAAATTAATACTTTCCAGGTATGCTGTCATTTAACTGCCAATCTTTATGGTTTCCAATACATATTTCAAATCCATTATTTGAACAGAATTTTGAAAAGGACTTTATATTTTTTATTCTTGTTATTTATTATATCATGAAACTTAAAGGACCAAACCACCACCAAGTTCCCGATCTCTATTTCCTTACTTTGGGTTTGTTGTTCTCTCCTCTCTTATACATACTAAAGATTGTTATTGTGCCACAAACAATTACAAGATTGTGCAATTTACAGGATTCTTTTAAATTATTAATCTAGGTTTTAAAAGCTTACATTTTAAAATCTGTCTCAAAAGTTCATATTTCTATATAAAGATGGCCAATGCCAGTAGTTAGCATGAGTTTATATCACTAACAGAATTATAGTCCTCGATAGTTATTTTGCCCCTGAAATGTGCTGTTACCTGAGCCACCCAATGCTGCAGTCTTTTTGGTTCTGTTGTTTTTACTGTATGATTTTTTTCATTCATTTTTCTACATAATAATCAAGTGCTGTAGTGTTACATTTTTGGATTTTGTGATGTGCAAATAAACAGACAAACAACAACTACGGACAACGGTGCCATATCTACTCAACAGAGAGCTTGCAGAATAAAACATTGTTGTAGTTGAATAATTAAAACATCATTAGCCTGTAAAATCATCTGCATACAACATTGTGTCTGTGTGACGCCCTTTACGACAATCCCCTACACTCTGCTGTGTGTGTGGGTTGTTTATCTCTTATTTGCATTACTTGAAAAAAAAAATAAAAAAAATAAAATAAAGAACATCCCACTCATTAACTCTACACAAATTAGACATTTGCTTCCAAGATATTACCTTTTGTAAGATAAACAAAGCCATCAAATGGTGTGTGCCAGAGCTCACCTGGTGGATACCCAGGACTACCTGTTTGATACAGGTTGGGGGTATAGTGGGGAGCCGCGGCAGGATACCCTCCTGGATAACCTGAGTGTCATCACAGGAGAGAACACATTAGAAACCATAGCTTAACAGAGAGGAAACACAAACACAGGACAGATTTGGTTTTGAGCAGGATGTGCACAGATGGCGCTCATTAAAAAACATGTCTGCACCAATGACATAGTTGGTTCAACGCGCCTTACATACACCAACTGGCAGACGGGGCACACCTGCCAATATGGTGAGGGTGGAGATAAATCGAGACACACACACACACACACACACACACACACACACACACACACACACACACACACACACACACACACACACACACACACACACACACACACACACACACACACACACACACACACACACACACACACACACACACACACACACACACACACACACACACACGCTAAGCAAACAACGCTGGTTTTGACGTGAGAAAAGGCTTCCACTGATGATAATAAAAAAAAGTACAAGTTTGTCAGAATGAGATAAATAAGGAGAAAGGGAGGTTAAGAGAAATAATGAACAAGCACTAAGTGCTGCTCACTGCTTGCTTTTACTTGTAGTCAGTTTCCTCAGAATACAAGCCTTTGTTATATCTTTCTTTAGCTGCTTTAGTCAAGATGTGCACAGGTCTAATAAATAAAGTTTCAAAGGTAGTCAGCAGTGGTCAGAAACCAGGATAAGATAAGATGCATGTATATATGCACCATTATGACATTCACTTTGGATTACTCCAGCTAGTAAAAATGGGATTATCAAAACTGGGATATGGTCTTATCCAGGATACTGACATTTTCATGCTTAATACAGAAACAGGCCACTTCCAAAAACCTATAATAACCGTGATACTGATCTGCATGTAAACACAGTTGCTAATTTATTAACAGCGCATTTCTGAGGCTATGACTGAATTTGTTCAAATCTATGTTAAGATTACAACCAATTCTGCTTCAATATTTCCCATCTTCATTACATTATTTCTGGTGATTGGCTCACTGTCTGTAGTTAAGAGATGCTTGGAGTCATTTTCAACGAGTTGACTTCATTCAAGACAGTTCTGCACAGATGGAAATCAATTTTTATGAAGCATCTTATCATTTGAATGCATCTGTCTTGAGAGGCTTCACGTCAATGGACATATGAGATGGACTGCTTACTGACATCATTGACACACTTGCTGCTTCTCAAACTGGGTCAACACATCTGTCTCCTGGTTTACAAGCGAAGGTAAACAAAACAGTCTGCACTGGTAATCTCATTTTACTGCATCTAATCTCCTTTTTTATAAACTCATTGTAATCTAAATACACAATTTGTAATCTAAATATGAATCGGTCCTGCAGTCACCTGTAACCTGCATTTCTAAGTCTTCTCTCCAACACTACGCTCACACAGCGAGCCCAAGTGGCCCGAATCTGATTCCCCCCGGGGTAACCCGGCGAAAACAAACATGGAAGATAGCTATGATGGAGGTAGTCCGTGGAGGGACAGTGGGGTTGTAGATCTTATAAGAACTTGTATTGTAACTGCTCTGTGTTTGAAAGCATATCAAATCTGAAGAACTGTTCATCTTGGCCAGCAGTAGACATGTGTATTGTTAAGAGCCCAAGGAAGTGCAGTTTTCAAATTTTGTGCGATTTGAACGTGCGATACCTTCAATATTAATACACTTTGAGTAAACAGGCAACCAACACTCTTTAGCAGCAGCTGCTGAAACTCATCAACATAAGTGACGTTGTTGATCATGACAACAGCGTGTTCACGTCAACGAGTTGAGGGTTTTGTGTACTGAGTCAAGCTTCAATGAACTTTGAATAAACAGGTGGACAGCTGTTTGTGCAGCAGCTTCATAGTTCTGTTTCTTTATTTGCCGCAGCTCAGTTACTGCAATTCACTTTTAGTTTCAGAAAGAGAGTTGCAAGCAGCATTACCACAGTAACAGGCCATTACAAAAACTAACAGGCCATTACAAACAAATATATTTAGAACAGGTACTCTAAACGTCTCATCTTACTACAGAATTGTTACTACAAAGTGTTTTTAGTTGATTGAGGTGAAGCTCTTATTGTTACTGATTTTGTATCAAACTTCAACTACTGGTTATTTTTATTATGATTTATCTGCACATAACTTTCACCACTTATCAATTGATTTTTTGGTTTTTGGTTTCTGGATCACTGACTTTACCACAGTAGCTACATCGATCCAGTCTGTAACTCATCAACATACTCATTTTTGTGATGGGCAAACTTGTTGACTGCATTTCTTCTATGGCAGCCACTTTGTGCCCACATTTAGTAAACAATACAGGACAATCTGGATATTAGTGGATGAAAAATGTGTATGTGCTGATTAGTCTTACCTGTGAACGCCATGTTCTTTGGGTTTCCATAAGGGGTGCCAGGCTGAACAGGGCTGTAGACTGGATTCATAGCTGAAGCTAATCTGTTCTTACTGAGAGAGAAAAGGAAAGTGTCGCAAAGAGGAGAGAGAAGAAAAATGGAGGGGAGAGAGACGTAAGCCACGTAAATTGGAAAGAAAATTGTTACATCTATCAAGCATACATACACACACACACACACACTCATCACACACACATTAATCCCAAACTCAAGATTCTCAAGGCGACATCCAGCTGAAGGATTTTGCAAGCATGCAACAAAAATCAAGCACCGTAAATCCTCACCCTCAAGTTGGCTCAAAATAAGCTTGCGTTTAAAAACAGACTATTGACAGAATTTTTTAAAAAGCACAAGTACTGACAGAACATCAGAGGAATGCAAAAATCCACTGAAAATGATTGTCTGGTTTCCTGTGTGGTGTTAAATACAACCAGCCAAATGTTGCACACCTGCAAAAAAGAGGCAGGAGGAGCTCTACCATCCTGGTTCCCTCTACAGGATTGAACGAAGGAGTGGCCACTTAAAATTTAAGGTGCTGGAAATGGATGGGAGGAGATGTCTTATTAAAGATTTGTTTAAACTACATCTCCCATCAGGTCTCTTTCCCCACAGGTCGCACGATGGCGATGAATGAACCTCAAAGTGCTATTTCAACTTACCTGTTCATTGAGAATATGGGCATGGGAAATGTGTGTGCATGAGAGTGTGTCTTTGTGTGTGTGTGTGTGTGTGTGTGTGTGTGTGTGTGTGTGTGTGTGTGTGTGTGTGTGTGTGTGTGTGTGTGTGAGTGCGTGCCCCGTACCTCTTGTGCGTGTCTGGTTGATACATGAAACTGAATTTGTCTGTGGGATGCCCGCTCGCCATTCTTGCTGTATGCAAATGAGGAAGGAGTGGAAGTGGATATGCAAATCTGAAATTAAAACAGCGAGAGGTCATGATTACAACGAACACAGGAAAAGGGATAAAAAAAATGTAAATTAAATAAAAACAGCAAAAAAAGCAAGCACCAGTGCAACAGCAAATGGTTAGTGATAGCAGCAGGGGAGACAGTGATTAGGACGGCATGTCTGAGTGAGTGGTTGAGGTAACCGGTGTTTAAAAACCAATAAATAGATTTAATAACGGGTTGTGAGGGAATTTTTTACTGCTAAAAGAATCTACAGTGTATGTGCTGCACTGTGTTCTAGCATGTTAGCATCTTTAAGCTGATAAAACAGAAATCAGGTCGTATTTTACTCACGTGTATATTAAGTCTATATGATGCATGTCAAAGTCAAGTGAAGCATGAGTGTGTGTACTGTGTATACACATTAGCTGTCCAACGACTCCAAATTCGCAGTTTGGTTCAGACCTAAATTTTTTAACCACAATTCAATTCTCAATCTTAAGGTAATTTAATCTTAAAATGATAAAATTATGATCACCAGGCTTGGAATTTCTATTATATTAGGTGCAGGGTCATTTGGCCTTTAGTGTCACAAGAATTTTTACGGTACAAAGCGCACTGCGTGAAATAAAGAGTTCGAACTTACAAATAAATAACTACGTTTCTGAAAAAAGACAAATACAGGAAAAATATTATTCACTTTTAAACTTAGTTCAATTCTACAATCCTTGAAATGATATTCACTTCTTTTACCTCATCAACATTTTTAGAATCCAAAAATATGAAAATATTAAATATATTGGCAGTTAGATAATAGTGAAGTGAAGCTAAAAAATTCAACCGTTTGAACATGAAAAAACATTTTTGACTAGAGGGCGACTTTAAAATGTATATGAGAGTGTTAAATCTAACTCATACATCACCGTTGTATCACTGTTTCAGTCTCGGGTTTAAGAATCGTTACACACCTAGTACATGTATATGTGATGTGCTGTACAAAACATTGAATACAAGCAGCAAATAAAACGTCGAGAGCCAATGAAAAAGCACAACGCACCCAAGTGAGCGTGCAAGTGACGGAGAACAAAATATATGTACAAAAAGAAGCAAAGTCAAGCACCTGGCCATGAATAAGCAGGATCCACTACACAAACACGCACACAGAGTGGAACAGCTGAGGAATACGTAGAGGCATGGTGTGTGTGTGTGTGTGTGTGCGCGCTGTATGTTATGACTTTATTTGTATCCTGTGTTGTACACAGCACATCACCCAATCATCATGTAAAGACAATACAAAAGGAACTGGATTGTACCAGAACATGAGATTCCATCTTAAATCTAAACTGATGCATCCTGGGCTGGTGTTTCATAGACACTTATTATGTACATGATTACAGCGTCACTGTCATTATGTCTGGCATACACTGTACCCTGGCAATGCCAAACAACACAGACTGACACTTCGAATTAGTCAAAGAATCATTTCAGCACTGCGTCCAGGAACATGACGTCAAAACGCCTGGAGTCACTTGACAACTGAATGCCAGCATTAACATGTGGGTGCAGGTGCTTTCTAGTTGTTTTATGCATGAATCCCTTAAAATAAACATTTGCATGCATCAAAACATTAACAAGACGACATCAACACCTAATATAGCTGGAAAGTATAAGGGCAATGTGCAAAATTAAGGACCTTCTAACGGCGAAACACAAACTGACATTTTTCCTGACCTAATTGCATCATATTTGCGTTCTGCGTCCTGTTAGTCGATTTCGCGTTTTTGACAAAGATGTCAACTTGGAAATACGAGATTCCAGAGCTTTTCTTAACATCACCGGTGTTGATGTGTTGTAAACACAAATATTGTGGTTTCCACAGCTGAATTCTTACGTCATGTCCTGCCTCCTGCTGCTCTACCCAGACGCCACCCCTCGTTCTGAACCTGGACAATCTCCCACTGCAGGGTTACCAATACGTTCAGGAAACACTGCACAGTGTTCTTATGTGAAAGGCAATTTCCCCGAAAAAGGCCCAGACACCATTTCAAGTCTCAAAAAGTCTATAGTGACATACGAGGTGCATGCTGGCGAGGGTCTGACCAAAAGAGTTGAGATATGTCAGTGAAAGCAAAACATTTTCAATAAGGGGTCTGACAATGGTCGCTCTCACCAATTCAAAATGGCCAAAAGAGAAACTCCCAACATTCGATTGTACAATCAATGGTGTTGTCTCCATCACTAACAAACAAACAAACAAACAAACAAACAAACAAACAAACACACTGGATGAAGCGGTAGTCCGTGACCAGTCCAGCCAATAACATGAGCATCAACTCTGGTTCACCACTAAAATTCACATCTCATAACAAAATAATGTCCCTGGGGAACTGATTTACCTATTGTTGAACACAGCTCACAGTACAATCCTTATTAATCTACTGCATCTCCTCTGCTTTAATCCCCACCTCCAGCTTCCCGGCCTCCCACCTTTCATTCCTCTCTGCTGCTTTTCTTCAATTAATTTGTCATTAGCTTCCTCCACCTCAGTAAATCAGTGTCTCGACATGCAAACTAAGAGTTTAATTATAACAAGATTAAAGCAAAAGCCAAAGATTACTGCAAATGCCACATAAAAGAACAGTTTAAAAATACAATCCCTGATTTTCCAAAATGTCTGCCATGCTCACAGAGCAAGTTCAATGCAGTTGATCGAAAAATGTATGTGCGAGGACCATAATAAAATAGAAACCCTTTATTGTCGTATCGGCAGAATACAACAAAATCAAAATTGTTGCTCCAGTGATGCGTGGACAACAGCATAAAAGACAATGCACTCAATCCAGTGTACTAAATCAACATAAACACATACTGTATATAATACTAGAGGTGTTGACATGTGACCTGTATCTGGTTACATATCTGGTCCATGGGCCTTTGCTCTTTATAACTGATATTTAAAATTTTGGTTTCTTGATGTTATTCTCCATTTATCTCCATTCAGCCAACATTGTGACCTGATCTAAAAATGACCTGATCTAAAAATCCCCAACTAATTAGTTAGTTGGGGATGGTGGAATGCTCAACTGGAAGACTATCATTCATTTTTGTAAGGGGATACTTGTTAACATCTGCTACTAGTTGCAGCTTTGGGAGTTAGATGACCTTTTATGATGACCTTAAGAATGTGGACAAGCTTTACATTGCATTCTACATGCATGTGATTTCCTAATCCAGATAATGTATCCAGGTTTATGTCACATTTAAATTTTAAGATATCTTACAACTATTTTGTAGCACTTTTAAATTTGGTTTCAATTATCAAAAAAACAAATCGTCAAACCAAAGTTACATGTAAGAGCTGCAATCAGAATATTAGCTTAATCTGGTGTTTGTTCACATGAACTAAGTTATAATGTGCAGAGTGAGGGAACAATGGCTTTTAACAGAGACAGGTGGCTAAGCTAGCCCCGAGGCCTACTGCAAACACACACATACCCAATTACAGCTGTGAATGAATAGAAACAGACTGTTTCTGCCTGAAAAAAACACAGCGTGTGCGTGTGCAGGCCAAGGTGACGAAAAGTGAATGGGTGAGAACAAGAGGGGCACATCAATGTGTCTAATGGAGGTGTGTGTGTGTGTGTGTGTGTGTGTGTGTGTGTGTGTGTGTGTGTGTGTGTGTAACAGGATGACAGAAAAGCATGTGATGAGAAGGAGTGTCAAACCACAGCTCCCTTTGTTTTCAGGGGGAGGTGGCGATGAGGTGCATCAGGCTGTCGAATAAAAACCCCTTTCTAACAATAAGACCTTCTGTTCAAAAGACCACTGTGATTGAAGAAGAGCATTCTCCAGGGGACATTCACAATACAGACAGACAAAGATAGTGACTGCTTGTATATTTATTTGTAGAACAGAGAGTAAAGGAAAAGAGTCTACACATCTCCATGGTGTGAAAGCATTTTTGTTGCTTAAGGCAAAACACAAAACGAGTAACAACAACTCAACATACGGTTGTGTGCCTAGAATGTCAAAATTAAATACGCACTTACAGTCAAGTAGCAACTTCTGCAGACCACTTGAAATAGATTTGGGCTCTGCATTTTATTTATTTATTTATATATATATATATATATATATATATATATATATATATATATATATATATATATATATATATATATATATATATATATATATATATATATATATATATATATATATATATATATATATATATATATATATATATATATATATATATTACCTTTTTCCTGTTAAGAAGCCAAACTGCCATTTTGGGAAAAGCAAATTCACACAATGCGTCAGACAATATCAATTCTGTCTGTGGGCGGGCAGTTACTCTTATATTATATACAGAAAAACTCAATCATGCTCCGTAATGATATAAAACACAACAGGAAAAAAAATTTCGTCTATACAGCCAAGTTTGTTGCACTGCGTAGGAGCTAAAACCAGCATGATCCCCTTTGTTTTAAGCATGGATCGTGGGACGTCAAAACAGGGGTTTAAAGTTCTAAAAAATAATGTGGAGCAAAACCATGTAGTGATTTAAAGATTATCATTCATACAAACACTATGGAGATAAATGTTTTGCTGGGATATGTTTAAAAGGTACTGTTAAATACTAATCAAGGGTTGATACAATATTAAAGAAAAAGCATTCAATCTTCCAATCAGAACTTCCAATCATCATTTACACAAGTGCTGTGTTCGCCAAAGGCCACTGAGGGTTAACTGCCTACAAAGGGTTGGTCTGATTCCAGAGTTGTACCTTTTGGTTCTTTTACAGTCAGCGTCATTTCAATTTATGACTTTCCCCGTGCACAAACACACTTTGTCCCTGTCTCGTGGCCCCTTTCTGTAAAACCTAACATCTGTTTTTCAAATTCTCTCTCCTTGATACAAACACGTCGACTTCAAAGATGGCAGGTCAAGCTGCAGTGTAACATCCCTTCGTCAGTACAAGGACAGCTGGACTCCGGCAGCGAAGATGAAACTGCATGTGATGTGAGGCACTTTCACTTATTTGCCGACAGCAATTACACATCTGCAAAGGTTATGACGCTGATGCTAGATGCTGTGCGCAATTATAAATTGAGGAGGGTAGTGCTTTTGGTAGCAGCCTCACAATACAAAATAACAGTTTCATTCATGGTTCTCCTCACTTGCAAACATGGCTATTTCCCCACGTTTAATGGAGGTTGAAAAATGTTTTTGTCTCTACTTGACCTCTAGTCTAAACAGATGTAGTAAAACTAAATCGTATTAATTGCCTGAAGATATTGTATGATGCTGTATTGGGAAAAACACCTAAAAAAACACCAATTACTTTTGGATTCATTTTCCAATTTCTTGTTTTATCGTTTAACAGTCCAAAACTTAAAGATACTACATTTACTATCTAAATGACAAAATATCTTCCAATTCGCAGGAGCTGCAAACAGAAAAGCATTTTGCTGGATAAAAAGGCTCAAATGTTGATAGTTATTTTTCTGGCTGCCCAAATCCTGGCATCAGATTGTGTTGTAAATTCTCTCCTCGTCTCACACATGAAGACACAGCGACCAGGGATTCATTCATCACCGCTGGCTAACATTATTAAAGAGACCTTACAGCTCCCCGGCTTAACCAGAGTTATTTTTCAGGACTTTGTTAAGCTTAAACTCTATTAGTGGGACTTCATTTGGGCTGAACTCACAAGCTATATAGCCTCAAGGCCATGGTAGAGAAATATACAGGGGCTCGATAACCTGCATGCTAATAGACCTGGGGTTTGTGTGTGTCTGTCTTTTAATGGTTTGTGTGAAAGCAGTAAAGTGACAATCATATTTTGCATTGTTTCAGATCTTGGTCATTTATGTCTACATATGTTATTTGCGTGCAAGTATGTGCATGTTTCAAAAACAATTATGTTGGTTCCACTCTATAAAGGGAGATTCCTACAGCCTATGGGGAGCAGAAGTGGTATTAATGAGGGAGGAGGGGGGGAGGATTGTGAAAGAATAAACCACCGAAACACACACACACACACAAAGAGCTACCATTCCTAGAGAAGATGTACAATGCAACACAACCCCCACACCAACTCTATCCTCCCACATAATACCTCAGCAGGCATCTACTCTTTAAGCAACTAATCAAAACCGGTGGGCGTTATCACACTTCAGCACAGGAGAGAATAGAACTTAACAGCTTTTTTAATCCTCCAGAAGGAAAGCATTTCACTTGGGTCATATGAGACTGAAACAGAGAGCGAGAGCGAGCGAGAGAGCGAGAGAGAGAAACCATTAGACAATAAACGGCTGAGTGTAATGTGGTGTGTCAATAGTGGGGTTGCTGCTATAGACTGTGTTACATGATGTTCATGCCCATCAGCCCCATCATCTATTTAATTTTTTATGGACATAATATCCGTAAGTCAGTGGTAGCGACCAATGTTCTAATAAAAAAAACACTACTTTGTAAAATACTAGTTATTAATCGTCAATTATAAACTGAAAGAGCAGTTATACACAGAGTCACGGAGATTTGACCAACAAGGCAGAGGATTTGGCCTCAAATTGAAAAGTAAAAGCGCATATTTAGCATCATTTCAGTATTAACCTGATGCCAAAATGGAACCTAGTAACATTGATTAGGCAATCTACAAACTTTGAACTAGAGAAGGCGGCAGTCTCTGGATGCACACCTACAATATGGGACATACAGAGGGGCAGGTGAAGGGGCAAAACTGCCTGTCTGACGCAGACAGTAAATACTGAATGGAATTTTTGATGGTCCACCTCTGACGCGGTGGAGTTTCTCCGGGTACTGTTGATGACCGGTCAATGTGTTTGTGTGTGAGAAAGAGAGAGAGTGACAATGGGCCAGAGCACTGCATAGATCTCTTCAATGAGCAACAGTGTAGAACACTAAGTTAGAGTTCTTTTATTTGTTGTTATGAGAAGTGCCAAAAACATTTGGAACATAATGAAACTGCTGGGAGAAATGAGACTATGGCCGGCTGCCATAGTTGAGGTAATTAATGGGGAAACCCGCACACAATTAGGAGGATCTTTTTGTATCTATTTTTTTAATTTAATTCTAAAGCACATTTTACCATCGGCTTACTGTACTGTAAATCATTGACCCAATTAACCAGTCATTTTATTGTCAGGCCAAAAAGGTTTGTTTTCTTTGCACCATTGGTCAGACGAGTTATTAAAAGATTTTCCATTAGGTACTGGGAAAATGTGGCCATTTTTCATTATCTTCTGATATATTAAACACCAGACAATCACCTAACTGGGAAAAGAACTGGCTGCATATTGATAATGAAAGAGGTTAGTTGTGGCACTACTGGGCCACCAACAATAAATCTTTATTAAAGCCTGAGGCTTTCTATGTCACACGAAACATTCATGGCTAACAAAGCAGCAATCAAAGTCAAGAGTTTAACACTCAACACCTCAGCTAATCTGCTTGATCAGGACTGTGTGTGTCGGTGTGTGTGAGAGATTGACAGCAGCCTGGCAGCAAGCAAGCCAACAAGCACTGTCTTCTGATTCAAATTTTTTGCCCCCTTCAAACCAGTGAGAAAAGCACAGCCAAAAAGAGAAGAATGTGAAATATTCCAGTCTGTTATAAATTAGGCAGAAAATCTTGTGCTCATGTAGGATGCCTGCACAGCTGACGTAAAAAAAAAGCTTTTACGTCAGCAATCCTCCAAACAGCGTGACATCTAACAAAACACAGGCCTCCAGTAGCGCCTGCTATTTCAATCAGAGCTGACATCCATAATCAAGTCCAAGACTACATCCATCCTGCTGTAATATTAAAAGGCAGTGTGATGGAATCAGAAATACCCCCCTGCCTTCCACACAATCAGACCTGCCCCGCAGCAACGAGCTTCAAACAGCCCTGGGCTATTTTAGATCTAGGACAGCATCTCCCCCCTTTCTCTGTGCCGACTTCCTCCTCTTCTAGTCTCCTTTCCAAAATCATCTCATCAGTCACACACCTCATGGGTCTGCATCCCAGGATTATGTGACAGTATTGTGCCGGCCCACTGAAAATGGAAATATTTTTCATACCCAGAGTGCCTACCATGAAATGAATACCCTTAAACATTATCCATTTATGGAGATCTCCACCCCTGCTGTGGGCCTGGGGTATTAACACACATTCAGAACGCTGCATTACGACAAATAGTACAGCGGCTTTTCTTAGGCACTGCCACTGAGGTCAGTGTGATAAATAATTTGATGGCAAAATATCCAACCTTTGTAGGTCTATGAGACAATAAGAGGCTATTTGTCAATTTAAGAACAGTGATTATTTTAGTGGCACCTACTACTTACTCTGCACTATTTATGTATTTTGATGTAACTTAGTAGATTTGTGGTTCAAGAAGAGATCTAGAAGGACCCACAGTTAACGGTGTAAAAGGTTAATAGCAGTATCTTCACTGGTTAAAAGGAAAAGAGACGTGGTAAAAATGGTTTTCCTCAACAGACTTGTAAAAAAAGTTAATTAGAGGCTTCTGTCTACGTTTCTTAAAAAGGGGAGCATCAAGTAATACGACTTTTAATGAGTTCTCACTGCAACTAAGGAATTCTAACACTGATAGTAGAACTGAATGACACTGGAAACAATCCTAGAAGTCTACAGCAACACTGATTGCAAGTGTAACCGACACTAATTACACACGACACAGGGAAATTGTTGTACGGATTTGCCAAGAGATATCTATAGATACTATGCTAACATTTACTCAGAAGACCCAGAAAATAATTTAAGGACACTGGTGGAACACTAGTTAAGTCCATCATTGCCAACTAAATAAACTGCTCGGGGCGCTTTCATATTCTACAGCAGTCTCTGTTGATCGAGCTGTTGTGCTTTAGTCGTCTTGTGTGCGTTGATTTATGGGGCTATTAAAATAAGAAGTACATATAAAGTACAACAGTAGCAATAAAAGAAGGAAATGCCTCAATACAGAAAATTACTTGCATTACTTGGATTAAACATACATAGAAAATGTAAATTGAATGAGCCAGTCTGTTTGCTCATTTACAAATGAATGAAACCACTTTGCAGTCAGTTAGTTGTTAATGGTTAAGACCACATGGCGATGATGGGTAGGTACAGGTAGCTGCAGACCTGGAGCCAGGGTAAGGCTGAGTGAGTCGGGGGCAGCTGCACAGTCAGGCTCCACGAAAACGTAATCTTCGGCCCTCTGCTTTGAAGCGGTGAAGTCACAGTTCAAAGAAACCCAGTATGTGGTTAATAGAGTTAGCACATATTAGCTTGGAGGGATAACTTGTTTGCTTACTATATCATTTGAACATTGCTGTCATCCTGATCATCCCAAAAAACTTGCATTACAATAAACCAAAATGTTTGCATTTAATTGCGGGTGTGCGGTAGGATTGTCTTTGTTTCATACTAGCCCGAGTCAGCAGTGTTCAGAAAGCAGTGGTTGTGAAAATTGTAGTCATTAGAAAAATTAATGAACTATGTAAGATTTCAAAAACAGTTCACCCGCATATAGGGGAAATATTGTAGTGCATATTTGGTTACATGTCTGGATCTAAGGTCATCAATGTGCATAAGACTTGTTCTTCTTGTTAAACTTTGACAGGTTAGTTATTAAAAGCTACTTAACAACTAAAAGAAAAAAAAATCTGACTGTCGTGTTTATTTTGTCAATAGTGTAAAATGTTCATCTTTAAAATAACTGAAGCAGTTTGATAGTACAATATTTTCCTCTGAAATAGAGTATATAAAGTAGCATAAAATGTAAAAACTTGAGAACACCGTACCTCAATTTTACGAAAAAATACCGCACTTTAGTACTAAACTGCTGGGTAAGATACCAAATCCTGACCCAACATTTTTGGTAGAGACACCTAGCCAGAGCCAGGAACTAGCAAATACAAAGAACATACCTTTTGTCAAGAACGGCTTGTCCAATTTTAGTGGCTACAGGGAAAAAAGTTATTATAACACTTATTATGTAACTGTAAGTGTGGCGAAATGTGAAACAATAGAGGTGCTGGTGCACATAAATGAAAAGTTGGGCACATCAGTGCAAAAATGTAGTCTTGAACACTGACTGGAAACAAAATCCCAGTCAGACATAAATACTTGAGTGAACGCACATGCACGAGACCAGACAGCTTTATGACCTAGGACTGGGCAGTTAAACCCTTGATAAACAATCAATACCACAAGGAGATATTAACAGTAGACTGGCATTATTGCCGACAGTGGAGGTGCTACTAGTACAGGGCTCTATTAGGTTGTAATTAAGATAACTAGTGATGTTTTTAAAAAAGGACCTCTCCAGTGCTCAAACTAGCTAAAACAGAGCCTGCATAATGATTATCACACTGTTGATGTGGTTCAACAATTTTTTACAGTAAGACAAGCAATGGTGATACATTAACTTTGGCCCTATCCTTTGCAGGTGTCCCATTAATCCATGACACTGACAGTTAGCCAGAATGTTCAGTACCAGGGCACTGAAAAAGCTCAAAGAAATTCAACAATTATGCATTGTTTTCTATCACCAAATGCTGGCCTATTAATTTGGTAAACAAGGTAGTGCATATCACAATACTGGTTACAATTCAATATATTGCAATATTGCAAGACCGATGGTTCACAGCATTTTCCCATCGAAATTTAAGAAAACTTTCAGTATAAAGAACACTGAATTTGTGTTGCTTTTGAACTGCACTGGGTTTTACTGACAATATTAGTAACATGTGTTCAAGCATAGCACAGTACACAAGCCTCTAGCCTCCAAAACGACCATTAAAATAAGTCAACACATCTTTACAGATTCAACATGAACTGAAACTAATCTTCATTAAAGTGGATTTATTGCAGGCCTGTTGGTTTAAACTGCATTAGCTTTAGCTAGGTGTACCTAATAAATTGGGGAGGAGGGCATGTTTTAGCAGTAGTATCTGATCAGATGGCTGACAAACAGGGACAATTGGTATTATCAAGACACAGCAGTGAGGTGGAAAATAGATAAGGATTGACTGATTAAATAAAATACAAGCACATTTTGAATCCAAGTACAGGACACACACACACAAACACACTGTCATAAGTGAACCTTTGGTGGCATTCCATTGCTGTACAGTCATTTCCTGCAGACTCGCCCTTACTCTGACCATAATCGATACTTGCCCAAGCTTTACTCCTAACTCTCAACTGACCCAAGAATCAGCTTTTACCAATTATGGACACAGCTTTTGTTCCGATTTGGAAACGACATTCCCAATTGAATACCGAGATTTCAGAAACCATTTTCCTTTACGTGACATTTAAGGAGTCAGTTTGCTGGGGAAAGTAAGACCGTGTGGCCTGGCAGGTAAACACAGTCAAGACATTTCAGTAATTGTCATTACAAGAAATTAAGTTTACTGTATTGAAGCAAAGTTCTTAACTTACAGTGAACATCCTACACGGAATTCACTAATGCATCACCAACAGATAAAAATGTGCATGTTTTTCATGAAGGATGCAATCCAAAATATACAGCAAGTTTCAAGCAATGTGAGTATATTATTTCTTGGTCTAATGAAAATTAAAAGGGCATTGTCAGGTGCAGCATGACAAACAGTGGATGGATAATCTCTCAAAATAATACATTAGTGTTGATTACACTCCACAAAACAGAGATACAGCTATTAACAGGAGAGGTGAGAAATGTTCCTCTAGTTTTAACTGTGAGAGACAGTGGTGTGAATTTGCCAAATGTCAGCCCAAACCAATGTGGGTTTGCAGGCTATTTTATCAGTGTAGTACATACAATTTCTTCTATATTTCTTGACAGGGTCTTCCCTTTCATTATAAGACTTGGGTGCAGTGCCTAAACAAAATGGATGGAAAAAACTATGCAGAGTTCTCTACCGCTCTGTCTAGAAAGGAAACCTTATTGATTCTAATATAAGACATTTTTCCCTGAAACTTAGGTTTAACAAGTGAGGGTAGCCTTTCTGAAGGCTGGTGTAACATGTTCTTCTGCCACAGAGGAAATAAAAAGCCTTGGAGGGGGTGATGCAAAATCTTTATTTTATATTTTAATAACACAGCATGACGTCATTTTCTGACTTCACAGTGACGAAGTATATAGGTTATAGATCATGTGTATTGTCCTGTAGGATGCAGAGATACCCAGTAAAAGTATTTCCGAACTAAAGTTGTTTTTGGACTTGTTTGGCATTTCTTAATGACATCACTGCATTGTTTTCCATTAATCATCTAGACTGTGGCGGGACTAATCAGACCATGGTGTCAACACAAAAGATCTTTAACTCGTGTTTTGTTCTGTTGCTCCATTGTAGAGCTGTGTGCAGCACTCTTTGCCATGCTGTTGCTCTCGCTTGCTTTCTTGCGCTCTCTCACACAGTTGACCTGTCACTCATGGTCAGACTGACCACCAGTTCCGGCATGAATTCTGTTCACTTCGGTGGCCCCTTAAAACATCCATAAAATGTTTATTCCCATCGTCAGACTAACAGACCGGGGTTTAAGACATGCCCTGCTCTGTAAGATACTAATATGTGTGAATATTGTTTTTTAATTATTGCAAATTAAATATGTTATGAAATGATCAATGTCAGCCATTTGATTGGGCTCTAAATACATTATTATTCTGTGACATTTAGATTAACCAATGAAAATATAATTGATGTATAACTAGAAAAGAGAAATAATTATTGATTGCAGCTACTGTTTAAGCAATGACTAATAATGATTAACAATTCCAGTGGCATTGGCCCTAAAATCTGGTAACTTCATTGTTAATCATAAAAAACATGTTGGTCATCAAGTGGAGAGACTGGTAACTGGAAGAGGTACACCATGGGAGCATGAATCAGGATCTTGCTGTCTGTAAGCATTTGTTAGCTGATCTGCGAGGAGCAACTCATTAAGTGGTTCAAACCACGTGTGAATGAAGTGCTCGAAAGACAACGGCCTGTTAAAGAACCACCAACTCTCGTAACATTAAGTGACTCCAGCTTCTCAGTCCGGTGACAGTTTTATGGTTGCATTGTATAGCCTACCATTCATACACATGAGACTGCGCTCAATACATGCCAAAACCCAATCACCCCTCCTCTTTTACTTTAGCATGGCAGACAGGGTCACCTTAGATTGAAGATTAAATTAAACTCGATTTTATAGTCAGTTCTGCATCATAATTTTTTTTATATTTTCTAGTTATCTGGAAAAATATAGATTTGCTTAAAATGTCCCAAAAATACTGCAGTTTCTTTGTGGATTTCTCAAGGTTGACCATTGTCACTGCTTTTAACACAACTTCATGCCAGATGCCCCTTGATTTGACAGGGGTCTTGAAGATTAACATTGGTTGTTTGTTATTTGATGGGGGTGGAATGTTTCTAATGGATGTGATAATAACCAAATAAACAACCTATAATGTGTTGGTCTGGTGAGGCCTAACAATAGAAATCCCTTCAGATTGAAAATCTATGGGTACTTTGGCATTAAATATACTGTGACGGCTGTGTGAATGGCAAACATTGTATTGTACAGCTCTTTGAGAGGTCATCAAGACCAGAAAAGCACTATTATAAACACAGACTATACATTAGAGATAAAATACCTGAGTGTATGAGATGTGCATTGTTGTACCTTTTAAATTCAATGTGAAAACAAAAGACATTGTCCCTCGTGTTGGGGCAAACGTGGTGTTTATAACATGCGTCAGTTACTGCACAGATGCATTATAAAACTAGTGCATCAGAAATAAACTGCTCCCACTCTAAGATACAGTTGTTTTGTTCGCATCGGAGGCTGTAGCCTGGAGCACAGTCTGCAGGCTTTTGTGTTTTCCCCCACATCAGTGGTTAAATGTAGTTATGTCCATCACAGTGTGGCATCACTGGCGGAGCACTGCATTCCTCAGATAGTCAGCAACGACAAAACAGCCGCGGTCGGACAAAAATGGTCACACTCAAACAAGCTTAAGACACCATTTTGAAAAATCCACCGATTTCTAGATAACTCTGAGATGCCATCTTGCCAATTATCGCTAGATTAGCCGCCGTTAGCATGGCTATACGGCCGTCCCGAGGCAGTCCCGTGCAGGAATCCGTGCGGGACGCATAATACAAACGTTAGCTTAGCTCCCTTGCTAGCCCCTGAAAAAGACAAGCCGCTAGCCCGCCGTAGCATCCCCCGACACACGCTGCTCAAATGGCTAATTAGCGAGCTAGCTGGGGCAAGACTAGCAAAAGACAATGAAAAAAACCCTCCCGGCAGGTGAGGGCAGAGAGCCCCGGTGCGACAGCGGCTACTTTCACCGCCAACGCCACAACTACCACCGTCGACCGGACAACTAGTATCCGTTTGAGTCCGCAATTCGAGCTAGCCCGCTTAGCTTAGCCCGCTAGTTCCCACTGTAGCCACCGCCGCGGAGGACAATTGAAGGGATACGGAGGGGGAAGAAAAGGCAGGGGAAAAAAACACGAACAAGTACCGAGTCGACACATGGACATTCCTGTCCGCCATAACAACAAACTGCGGCTGAGACTCACCGAAGTCACTCGGTCGAAGAACTGAGGAAAATGAAACAAGATTCTCCGGTGGTGCGTACGTGCTCTCTCCCGTGTGTCTGCTCTGCTCGGCTCGGTGTGGACTGGCTGTGCTACGGCAGCGTTTTGTCGGGGGCCAGTTGCGCTGAGGAGAAGGAGACAGCTTTCACCCGGAGAGACGGTCACTGTGTGGGGGATGGGGATGCACTGCCGAGAGGGAGGGAGGGAGGGAGGGATGCAAGGAGAGAGGAGGGGGCCCGACAGACCCACCGATAACATGAAGTGTAGAGGCATTCATAATAATAATAATAATAATACAAATAACAACAACAATGATAATAATACGAATCATAATAATAATAATAAAAGCAGGGAACTTTTTTTTTTACACTGATATTAATGGAGTTCCTCATGCACTCAGCAATGAGGCGTTCATGGTCAATGTAAATTTGACCCTGAATGCGCCATTAAAGGCATTGATGATGATTAGAATTAAATAATAATAATAGTTATAACAATAATAATAATAAAAGCAGGAAATTGTAATGAGTGAAGGAATGAATTGTCTTAGTTTCTGTTTACAGTCATATTGTAGGAGTTTCTCTCATGCACTTAAGAATTATAATTTGACTCTGAATGCTTTATTAGAGCTATAGATACTACTTCTACTACAACTACTACTAATACTACTACTAATAAAAGAGGGTAATTCTAATGAGTGAAGATACAGCCTTATTTTTTGCTTACAATGATATTGAAGGGGTTCCTCTAATGCACTCATAATGAAGGGTCAATGTAAATTTGAGTAGACTATGGGTCATCAAGTTTTTAGATATGTGTCTGTTTGCATTTTATCCAAGAATAATTATTTTTTTTGCTCTGATATAATCTTTATGTGTATATGAAATCTATCAGTATGTGTCTGCATGCATATTGATACTACAAGAGGTAACCCTCACTGTGGTTGTTTTGGTGCATGTCAACAAAGGCCTGCTGTTATGTATCCTTTGGATTCAACATTTCCAGGCAGGAAAAGTGGTGGCGGTGACACGGTACTGCAGTAGCTGGAGGTTCGCGTTCACTGATTTAGATTCAGTGGTTTTCTTTTCATGGCCTCATGCATAACAACCACATTTTATTTTTCCTTACAGCAGGGCATCGCCATCGAGTGGTGAGGAAGTGACTTACACCACATTTTCAATTAAGTAGCAAGTGCTTTGTCATCATTGGTGCATTAAGAGCATAAATAAATGACAACAAAACTCTCCCAATCTGCAGAGCACATGCAAACATAAAACTATGGATTTACCAGCAGTTGACTATTTTTACTAATTTGAGCATGTATTCACTAACATCTTGCAACTGAAAACAGCCATTTATAATAGTTATATACAGTTAAATATGACATATTATATAGATATGACATGAGAACTACAGAATCCACAAGACACGAATGGGGCAACCTCTTGCCAAGTTTTTAAACCGACCAATGAGAGAGAAAACTACATCTCCCAGCCACCATTGCGCCCACTTGTACCGCAAACAAAGAGCTGCATACCCGCATGCGTCTCTAGCAGGTTTAGAAACGAGATACATATCGAATCAATATCATCAAAACAACGCCATTTTAGAAAGGATGATGTTAATGAGGAGTGTGAAAACAAAAATCTGTCCAGATCCTCGCGTGACTTCAGGCTTCCGGAAGTGTGAATGACCTGAGTAAGAGAGGAAGAGAGAGAGCTGTCCGAGGTGCTGACACCGTGAGTAGAACTTCTCCTGCTTTAGACTTGTAATATATTTAACCTTTATTTACAAATGTTTGAGGTTTAACGGCAAAACATCGTTAAAGGTTGTGTAATATCCTTTTGTGTGTAATATCGTGTAATATATGTGTAATTGTGTGACAATACTGAATGTGCTGTAAACTGAAATCTTATTCTTTTAACTGTTCTCAGTGAGATGTTTGCATTGCAGAGTGGATTGTGTTACAGATATGCTTTAATGAAGTAAATATCTTTAATGCATTATCCTTTATTACCACCTCTCACCTCTCTCTCTCTCACAGACACACAAATTCCCATTTGTCACTGTACTGTTATTTTTTTCATTGTCAGAATTTGGGAAGATGGATGAAAATCAAGAGTCATCCTCCTGTTTTGCCAACGCCCAGGACTCCAGCAGCAGCCCGACCAACAGTGTATCTGGCATAGCTCCACAATGCAACGGGGCCCCGGAGCACCGGACCCTGCTGCGGGCATCTGAGTCCCACGGACTGCAGCTGCTGGGTGTGCTCAGATCGTTGAGGGAGCGAGGCCTCCTGTTAGACTTCACCATTAAGGTCCAGGAACGCAGTTTCCCCTGCCATCGTTGTGTACTCGCAGCTTGCAGTGATTTCTTCAGGTATCTATTATCTATTATCTATTATCTATTATCTATCTGTTAATGTAATATGAAACTGTTCTGTGTTTAGGGCTATGTTCGAGGTTGACATGCGAGAGCGTGATGATGGTTCGGTGACTCTGGGTAACCAGTGTCCAGTGGCGGTGGATTCTTTTTTGGACTTTGCGTACTCTGGAGAGGTGCTAATCACTTACAGCAACGTAGACATGCTGTTCCAGCTCGCCTCCTTTCTACAGGTAGGAATTCATACATGACATCTTTACATTGTTGCTCTTCTCTGTCTCCTAAACAAGCATCATGTCTGCAAGAGTCAAGAGAAGATGCTGTGACAATTGTTTCAGTCTCGTGTAACAGGCAGAGGTGCTGCAGTTGCCGAGTTAAGAGTTTAAGAGTTTAAGAGAAAAAACAACACGCTGGTACAAAAATGTATTCTGACATTTCTGGATGTCATGTTTGACAAAGTACATATTAATTAAATAATCATCAAACCATCTCAGTAACGTTTGGATCTAAATATGCTGTTATCTTGTGCTCAGTTGTTATATATTGTTTGAGTATGTATCATAAATAGCATAACTTTACACAGTGTTAGTTTAGCCCTTCACACATTTTTCATTAGTTCAAATATTGATAGCTTATAACCAAAGTGTGAACAAAATGGTAAATCAGTATAATTGTTATGAGGCTATTGGGAATTGAGCTAACACACACTTTACTTAATTAAAACAAAGTGAAGCCAATTATATCTACGGACAGAAAACAAAAGTGTAAAGATTTTAAGGATGTACATCATCCCTTACTTTTATTATGACATACACAAATATCAGTCCCCTGAACATGCCAGATGTTTTTCATCATGATCCATGAGTTATTTTCTGATGAAAACATAACCTCCTTGGCGGAGATAAATGTATAAAATATGCAATACATCGTCAGTGGGCCACAGACTCATCACTAATGTGTTACTTCATTCTGTGATACACAGTTTTTTGGACATTTTTTAAAATGAATGCCACTTAAAGTCTCTGATATAAACTTTCTGTGTACATCATATTTATTTCAAAGCAGCTGTTTCCATGTGTACATTTTCCCTGTCGTTGTCATTCCTCCAGGTTTCAGTCCTGTCCAGAGCATGCAGCGACTTCCTGATAGGAACCATGGATCTTTGTAGCTGCCTGTCCCTCTTGTCCCTTGCTGAGGCCTACGGCTCCACCTCCCTCCTCAAAAGTGCCAAAGAGTTTGTGGTTCAAAACTTCTATGACCTTTCAAAAACCCAGGACTTCCTGGATATGCAGGTGCTGCTAAAGTCTTTACATTGATACACATAGATTTTGTTGATAAATTCATGTTCTTTTAATTATTTTATTCCTTGACAATGCATTATGCAAACAGATGAAATCCATATGCCTGAGCGATAACTGATTTTGCTCATTCTTGGTAGTAAACATTACAGTTATTGATCCAACTCAAGTCTTAGTGATTTATAAAAAAACTGAACTCATCTAATTTCTACACACAGGGCACAGCAATCTTCCCATAATTATGCGAGAAAATCTGTAACTGAAGGTCGATGATTGTATCACTCTTCCAAGAATCTTCTGCTGTGTAAAATCGATAATGATAATGTAAATAATGATTTTGATTTTAAAAGTGATTGTGTTGTTATTATCTTGCTCACCATAGACTGTATATAAAGATGGACGATGTGTGTCTACTTCCTCCCACTATCCAGAAATGAAGCCAAAATATTCAGGATACGAATGCCGCCATCTTGCACATTTGGAGCCAGAACCTGCTGTGCAATAGTAATCAGGGGATGGCGCCGCCTTAGGGAGGTTTTGAAAGATACACATGCTCGACCAATTAGGAGTCAGTCTCAGCTGTCAATTATGACGTTCCACCTCGTTTTTTAATAGTATCATTCAATTATATTTTAAAACTAAACTTAAAATGTAAAAAAGAAGTGTGATAAGAACTAAAATGACCATCTTTGAGAAAAGAGATGTACTTTGACAAGGTTTATGATCGAGAGATTGAGACCCTAACCCTAGCCGTCACGTCGTCCATCTTTACATCCAGTCTATACTGCTCACATAAAAAATGTGACTAGACTCACTCAGCATTTACTGTTTGGATTGCTCCTTACAGGTGAATGTGTTGGAGGCATGCCTGAGGTCAGACGCTTTAAACATTCCCAGTGAGGAGGCAGTGGTGACGTCACTTCTCAGATGGGTGCGGTGCGATCTCCCAGGGCGACAGAAGCTGTTACCAGGATTGTTTTCTCTAACCAGACTGCACCATGTACCTGCACCTGCACTTAAGGTATAAACACACCCCAAGTATTTGATTGCCTCATCCTTCCTCTGTTACTTACGTCTTACTAAGGACACTGGAAGCAAGGTTGTTGAGGGGGCTGCAGCATCCCCCATTAGCAAGGGCCTGGAACTGCAAGGCAAAAAGTTTACTAAACGCAACAACATAAACATTTTGATTTTACTTTCTAGGGAAAGATTTTGTGAATACAGCAGTAGGTGTAACATACACCCATTATGATTTATAATATTTGATTAAAATGTAGAACATTCAGTGTATTTCCTGTGTCTGATACGTGACAATGATAATTACCTTCTCTTTCAGACTCTGCATGATTCAGACACTCTGCTGTGTGATGACGAGTCCTGTCTCGCCCTGCTGTCAGGGGCCCAGAGCAGACAGACCCAGTACGACGGCCTGCTCACTGATGCCAGGCCAGCCACCATGCAGAGCTACATCTACATCCACAAGACGGAGGAGAATGGAGAAATCCGTCACACCTTCTGCTACTGTCTGGAAACAGACCAGTGGAAAGAGTTGGAGGGGACAACCACGTTCCCAGACCCACCGGGATCATACTTGACCAGCTATGCCGAGAAGGTAGGTTATTGGACTGAACTGCTGCTCTGTAGTGGTTTAGAGTGTTTATACCCAACAAAACTTCTCTTTCTTATACTTTGAAACCTCAGATTTATCTTGGGACCCCATTTTTATCCCAGCTTCCTGGATAGAAACCACTAACAGAAACTTACAACAGTGTTTTTAGTGAACATATAGACATAAACCAGGCCTTTTGGAATAATGTAGTAACTGTATACATGTGTGGCACAGAACAAAGACAGCTTTTCAGAAGAGGATCCTCAACCAACTGTGAAGTACAGCAGTAGAAATGTTATGGTTTGGAGATGATTCATAGCTTCAGGGACTGGGCAGCACAAAGACTTTGATTCAACTATGAACCCCCACTATCATTTTAAAGATTGCATAAAGATAACCTGTGGCCATTTGTCAGAAAGTGCATGTGGACCTTTTAGAGAAATAACTATTTAAAGCAACCCAAATCCAACAAGGAATAAAAAAAAGAGATGACGGGTTATGGATTAGTCTAGTGAAAGCCCAGATTTGAATTCAACAAATCCTCAAATAGAATACTACATCTCAAAAATCTTTTGAGGAAACCTTGTGTCCAAGAATAATGGCTAGAAGAATCCAGGTCGAGGCACTCAAAGTAGTTTGAAAATGTAAAAGGACTACGTGTTTTCATAAAGTTTTATAGTTTGAAAAATGTCCCTCTTCTCGTCTGGATTTGAGATGTTTGTCACAGGTGGTTGTCGTGGAAACTGTTGCCGTGCAATCCGTCTTCACGTGGCAGAACCCTTCCACGATGCCACTGATGAGGTTTGGTGCTTCAATCCTGTGACTCTCACGTGCTCGCCCGCACCGGCCATGCTAAAGCCCCGCACCATGCACACGGCTGTGACCTGCCTGGACAGAGTGTACGTCATCGGGGGGCGTTCCAAGGGATCCAGAGGCGGGGCTCCCAGTTTGCTGGAGGTAACAGTGCCTCCTTTAAATTCGATCAAAGGCAAGTTGTCATTTTAAAATGTGCAGGTCAAACTCTGTTCTTTTCCATCCTGTGTTCCAGGTGGAATATTACAACCCTCTGTCGCAGACGTGGTGCTCAGTCAGCCCGCTGCCCACTGCCATCTTCTACCCTGAAGCCAGTGCTTGTGGCAACATCATCTATACTCTTGGATCAGAGGTGGAAATCACAGGCTCATTTAATCCCTCGTTGGACTGTTTTTACAGCTATGACGCCCAGCAGGACCAGTGGAGCCGCCTGGTGGCAGAGTTTGGCCTGTTCTTCCATGCCACACTGGTCAAGGCAGTGTCAATTGATAACACACTGCACCTATGCGACCTCTCCACTTATAAGGTTAGGCCATCACATGAGCACAAATGGATGAGTTGAACTAATTGAATTAAGTTTTCCCTTTTTAAACATTTAAATGTCTTTTTTTTCTGTTCCATGCAGGTGTACAGTTTTTGTCCAGAGACGAACGTGTGGAAGGGTGAAGGGTCATTCGAGTGCGCTGGGTTCAATGCAGGAGCTGTGGGAATGAAAGACAGAATCTACATCCTGGGTGGAGATTACTCTCCTGACGAGATCACAGATGAAGTTCAGGTAGGGAAGAAAAAGTCTGTATTCCCACTTTAGTCTTTATTGCTTATAGGCATATATACAAAACTAACAGATAAAAAAAACAAAAAAGAAAAGAAAACATCAATTATAAGTTTTTAAATCCATAACAGCTCAATGCAAACTACCAACTCTGTAAAAGTTAAATATGTGGGTAATTACAGACATCACACATCAAAAACACACCCAGACATGAATCATGGTTAGAACTCCTGTGAATATATATTGAATTGAATATTTTGACAATCAGTGTGTTTTCTTGTTACCTGTGCAGGTGTTCTACAGTGGGAGGAGTCAATGGGAGGAAGTGGCGCCCATGCCCAGAGCGCTCACCGAGTTTCACTGCCAAATCATCAGCTTCAACAGATACAGAGACCCGTGGGGTGACACGGCATGATGCGATCAGACACTCACACACACGCACCAGACTAGAGAGTGGGACCTACATGTGTGTTATGTAAAAATCTACCCATGATGTGTCTCCCTTGCCTTCAAACCCGTATGCATGATGGACATCAAACACCTGGAGAGAGAATCACCATCAGCATTGCCAGATGCACAAATATTTTTATTATTCTTCATTTGGATGATAACTTCACCCTTTGTACAATCAATAATACCAAATATCCCATAATGTACGAACTTTCATCATTTAGTGACACTATTTTCAAATTTTCCCTCTGTCAACGCTGATGATCATCCAGAGTTTATCTTCGACTAACACCACAGCTCCTCTCAGAGATCATCGTAACATGCGAGCACCGGGGCCAAATGTTTTATTTATTTATCTATTGATTTATTTATTGAAGCTTTAATCCCTAAAATTGTACATGTGAAGCACCAGCTGTCATAAGCTCTTTGTCGTGTCAATCTAAATACGGTTCCTCCCATGGAGGAACCCTATTGAGCAGAGGACTATTTTAGAAATCCTATTTTAGTACCTGGATAATTTTTCTTTGTCTGATTAATATTTTTCAAATGGAGAATCTACTCAAAGAACACACACACACACACACACACACACACACACACACACACACACACACACACACACACACACACAGTATCAGTACATGTATAAGCTCTCTTATAGACAGAATATAGAAGAGAAGAGTTTTATTATTTAACGCTTTTCAGGATCAATTTCCAAAGATTTCTGCCTCCTTGACTTTTCTCAAATATGGTGATACATTTTTTTGTTCTGGCAACAGGACACCAAATATCTTATTTGTCTCAAGGTCCTCGATAGGCACTTTGCCATGAAAGAAATACAAATGAAATGTACACATAGTGGACAACTTTTAATTCCTTTCAACTAAATAAGCTTTATTTGATAGTAAAGATTTAAAAAGACACATTATTCTGTAATATTTTCCGAGGGTGGTGCTATGTGAGGGGTTTTCTTTTATTATGTTTTTATCTCTTAATTCTTGCTGATAGAGAGCTATTCATGTACAATAACACAACTTACAATACTGTGTTAATTTTCTGGGTGGATTTTCACTTTCAGACTGTCATGTTTCCACGCATATGCCCTGTTTCTCCTCTCGTGATATACAGCTAATCACAAGTCGACATGTGACCAGTAGATGCATCACCTGCTCTTCTACAGCAAATGCCTGTTTGATCCAAATGTTCTGCTTTATCTGCACTTATAACACTCTGTAACTTCAAACAATACAACAACTAATATGTTTCAGGAAACGCAAAGGAAAAACGTGGGCTTCACATTGGAAAACATGAAAGTTTATGTTGGGAAATAGAAAGAAATAATCCAACAACTGAAAGACTGCTTTATGGCAAGAAATAAAACCTAAACATGATGCTTTGTTATTTGTGTTGATGCCTGTTTTCTAGGAGTACATACAGTATCTGCATTTAACATATTCATCACTTTAGTAGAAATAGAACAATGGACATTAAATGCATAGAAGTTCACATGAATGACACACTGACATGGGTTACTATCCTGAGACTGGAGAGTTTTCTAGCAGCTTCTCTGCAGTGAAAAACTAGAGACTCAAATCCCAGTTCAATTATTTTGATTCACCTTCCAATTTGTTCTATGATTTAACCCTCCTGGCTTTTGCCAGAATTTCAAGGCCACATTCAAACATCTCAGAATACGAGAACGGATCCAAGACGACTTGGTCTTTGGCAATCTGCCCTGGCTCTACCACTCACAGGTTTTTTTTTACCTCATAAATGCTACAGACCAGTGATCGTAGTCTAAACTAATGTAAAGATGTAAACACTGCGTCTGCACAAAGTCCTACAGTATATGCCACCTCAGCCCCTCCACATCTATACCTCCATCCCTGCGCCTCTCATTCATCTCCTTACTTCTATGGCTCTGCGTTTCAGTCCTGGTAAACTTTCACCAGCAGCCACATGAGCATCACAGTGATTAAGACGATCATGAAGTTTAGGAACAGCTCCTGCACAGAGCGGTCCATGGTCGCGTGACAGGCAGAGGGGACTGGAGAGAGTGACGAGCAGCAGAGGTATCTGCTGCCGAGGAGAGGATGGTGAAACGACGGAGATTTGTGGTGTGGCTCCTATTTGGATACTGATCCACGACCTGAGAGGAGGCAGAGGTGGAGAAAAAAATAACACAATAATACACAGGAATAAGCAAAGTATACAATGAGGCACTAAAATGTATGAATATGTGTGTGTGTGTGTGTCAGTGTGTGTTGGTGGCATATGTCCTGTTTGTGTGGGCATGTATGTTGCCTCTCTTATCATAGATTAGAGGGATCAGTCTCTGCTCAGTTTGGTTACTGCATCTGTTCACAGTTACCATCACTCACCGGGGAGCATGGTCAATATACTGTATCTCCTTACATACAAACATGATGCACACACGGGTGCACACTCACACACACACACACACCACACACACACACACACACACACACACACACACACACACACACACACACACACACACACACACACACACACACACACACACACACACACAGACAGCTAATAAAAGTTAAGTTCCTCTTCATGCATTGTTTTTTGTCCCATGCCTTCGGTGTCAGTTTGCAGATGTTTTCATTCCACAAAGTGATAACACACAGTGGATCTGCTCAGTGAGCTGTTACCTTAACTCTGTTGTCTCTCACTATGAACGGGAACAGGAGAAAGCAGATGTTTCCGTCCGCTCCTTTCTTGGTTTTGATCTGTGACACAGCAGCTCGTCTTCTCACTGGAAACTTCTCTGTTGTGCCACTTCTTCTCTGAAGCATCTACTGGCAGCTGGTCCTGCTCTTGTCCAGTGTTCTGCAGTCGCCAGGGGCCGGGCCCGCTCCTAAAGTAGCCATCCTCAGGGGACCGCCCATGGTTCACATACACACAGACTGATGTCACACACCAACTAAATGACCAATAGAGTGTGTTATTTTCCACAATCCCATCCACTGGAGTGTTTCCCAAGTAAAACCATACACCACACACACGCACACACACACACACCAGGTTATTTATAAAACATTATGGCAATTGTCAGGTGAGTCATATTTATTCCAAACACAATATTCACTGATGGTTATAGGAAACTGTAACAGTATCACTCAGTATCTGTGGAGCAAATACACACGGGTCAAAGAAAAGAATAACAGAGCTATCACTCCAAAATGTTAAACATGAGGCCCCCAGGTTTTAAACCAGCTGATGCCATAATTCATCTTTCGTCTGCCCTGTCGGTTCAGGCCTTATACAAAAGCAAAGGAACTTATAGGATACTAAGAAAATAATGATGACAAATAGAAGACAGCACTTTCTGCCACTGCACTACACTAACTTTTAATATTTTCTCCTGGTAATTGGAAGTTATTAAGGACAATAAAATGACACATAGGTTACAGAGGAGTGACACACAAAGATTGGCACGTTTCCTGAAACAGAGCGACTTGACCGCTGGCCGAACAAACACTGGCAGCCAGGCTGAATCAAATTCTGCTCCTGTCGGTGGAGTGCAGACAGACTGACAGGGACCAGTACACTGCAGAGCCTGCAGAGCCAGGGTTTTCAAAGTCTGAGATTTAAACTAACTACCCCTTCCACTTCAGATAATAAATTTGTAGAGAAATTGTAAAATCGTAGATTGTAATTTTTTATAGCTCTAATATTGTAAAATTTGCACACAAAATGTTTCCTAAAAATTTTAACAAACTTTATGTAAAACTTTAACAACTAATCAATCACAATCTACAGTGCTGTATTCAACGCACAGGAAACAAGCTACACGTGTTTACTTGCTTGTTTCCTGTCTTCTTGAGTTAGATTAGAATATTAATAGCACACTTTTCACTAAATCCAAAGTGAGTAACTTTTAGCTTAGCCTACACAAAGACGGGAAACAGCTGGTTTGGTTCTGGGTTGAGAAAAAAAATGTTTTAATGCCTCCTCCCTCCACAGCCAGTGGCCAGAAGAAGGATGATGTCCATCTGTCTGTACGTCAGTCCCATTCTTGTGAACACAGTATCTCAAGAGAGAATTTCTTCAAATTTCATATAAACATTCACTTGGACTGAAAGATGAACTGATTAGATTTTGGTGCTTGAAAGTGAAAAGGTCATGTGACCTCATGTTGTTATGAATGTGATATATCAGGACTGCCCACAGAGGATTTCATTACATCTGTTACAAACATTCACTTGGACTCATGGAAGAGCTGATTAGAATTTGGGTGGTCAAAGGTCAAGGTCGCTGTGACCTTACCTTACAAGTTTTTGGTCTTGTGAACGCAATATCTCAGGAACACCCTGTAGGAATTTCTTCAAATTTGGTTCAAATGTTCACTTGGCCTGTCAGATAAACTGATTTGATTTGGGTGGTCAAAGAACACAAAACATGTTTTTGGGCTATTGAACATTATATCTCAAGTCTACCTTTAGGGAAATTCTTTAAAATTTGACCAGTTTTCACTTGGAATCATTAGATTAGACTTCAGTGGTCAAGGTTCAAAGGGGACCTCATATGAGTCTGGAAATAAAAATGATGCAATCTGAAATTGCACTGGTTGGTGCAGGCATACAACCACAGGTCGGTAATTGTAGTTTTAGTTTTAAGGATGAATGCCAGACAACATGCGGGTTAACTAGCTTTAAAGGTGCTAACCTGTTAACCTGGCTAGCTGTTTCCCCTATAGTCTTTATGCTAGCTGCTAGATATAGCTTCATATTTAGGAGACAAACATATAAGCATTCATTTCTCATTTAACCCTCAGGCAGAAATTAAACAAGCATTTTTAAAAGAAAAACTGATAGCGTATTGTTGAAATTTTGTGGTTGTGTGCACCCGTTGTATCTTTCCAGTCACCTTCCTCTGTGTTATGCTGGTGCTAAGAAAAGGGTTTTGACAGTGACCCTCTCAGCTCATCTCTCACTTGACAGCTGCTTGAACAGTGTTATCTCTAAACTAGTGTTAAACCCCGTTGACACACACCTTCTCCTGTACATACAGAAGGGTCACGGTGGGACAAAGTGTGTACCAGCGCAGCTCCTTTGAACCTTTCCATCAGTGGATTCCAAGGTCATTCCCAGAGGATTTATTGGATCAAAATGGCTGCCATTTTATCACCCTGTTGCTCTGCCAGTGTCAGACCAAGAGCTTTTTCACTCGGGATTCCCATTGTCACACAGATCCAGCACAGGGGGGGGAATAAAGCAGGGCGAGGTGGACCATGACACACTCTGACAACTATGTGTGTGCGTGCGTGTGTGTGTGTGTGTTTGTTTAGTGTTTAGGACAGAAAAGTGCTGGTAAGGTTACCCTCTAAATCGGTGGAGAGACAGGAGGGTGTCAACAAGCGCTCAGAGACACCATTCCTCAAATTCTCTCCCTCTCTTTGTGTGTGTGTGTGTGTGTGTGTGTGTGTGTGTGTGTGTGTGTGCGTGTGCGTGTGTGTGTGTGTGTGTGTGTGTGTGTGTGTGTGTGTGTGTGTGAGAGAGAGAGAGAGAGAGTGTGCCTGCATAAGTGCAGGCAGTATAAATACTTTTTATTGTCAAGAGAAAGTGATAGTTTCATACTTACGCGCTTTGAATGCTATTGCAAAAAGGTTACAAAGCAAGGATAAGATTATAAGATAATGTATGCCAGAACCTACAAAGTTCACTAGATTAAAGTGGTTGGATTTAGTTTATTTAACTAAAACGTAAAAATGATCAAGTTGCATTTTTTTTCTTTGTGACTAAACTATTCACGTACTTAATGTAGACTCAAATTTAGTGTACAAACAAGAGATATCTAAAGTTCATCATTGAAGGGTAAAAAAAATCATGATCTTAAACGGCAGTGACTTTAACAACACAAAGTAACACCAAGCACAAAGACTGGAAACAGGTGAGAGAACCACATCTGACATTTCCTCTTATTCAATAAACATCAATTGTCCTGTGGTTTAGCCTGCACTTTAGTCTACAAATAACTGGCAGTGAAAAATGATTTAGCCTGCAGCTTTGCTCATTTAAAGTGATTAAATCTTTTCCACTGTGGCACCAGAGGTTGGAGATGAGACAGGAATTCATCGCAGTTGACTGATGATAAACGCATCAATCAAATGATCAAACAAACACTTTCCCCATTCATATTTTGGTCTAGTGTAAATATAATGTTTGAGGCTCAAATGTGTGGTGAAAGACTTGTCACTTGTCACTTTTATCTTTGTCTAATATCCATTAATAGTTGCCTTTTAGTCACAAACCGATCTTAGATTTTTAGTCTTCTCTTGCTGATACCTTTGTAATGAAAGAAAAACTTTGGCTGTTTACATTTTTTTACCACAAAAACTTCTTAATTTAGTTATATAAGTTAGTTATATATAACATTTTTTATTATATTGTCATTATATTATATGGTATTATATTGTATTTCAGATGTTTCCATCTCTAGAAAGAGGCCATGAATAACAATAAATCGACAATTGGTGCAGAGTATGAGAATTAGATTTCACAAATGCAATCTTTGTTATCTTCTGTTCTATCTGTCTGTTTCATCACTTTTGTTTTTATAACTGTCGTTTTTCTGCAAGAGCACAGTCTCTAGAGGGCGGCAGAGATCAGGACCACTATTTTAAAAAGCAGGATCTGGTTTCTTTATGTGTTCATCTCTGTCTTGCAGTCTCCAGCCAATTAGAATACAAAGATGCCAGCAACAGAAGTTTGGCCTCTGGCTGTCGGCCCTGCATTTCAAAGGATGATGGCATGCCTCAGGGTGCACAAATGGTTCCACTCTACTTCTCACCATTACGGTATTTTTTCAGAGCTTGGCTGATGTGTGAGGTGAAGCTGCCCTTGTGCATTGGAAAGGGAAATGCCTTGCCTCCTGTTAATAGCCTTAAAAAGACACTTCCACTTTGTACATCTATAATTTATTGATTCACATTCATCCTTCAGGAGTTTATGAGAAGCTACCCAACTCTGAATTGGATTTTTAACATTATACTCATGAGATCTGGTTCAAAGTTTGTCTCTTACACTGGAAACAGTACTTCAGAAACAAATCTCACTCTGCGGTAAAGCTTTTGTCACATGATCTCCATTAGATCCATTAGATCATCATCATCTACTAAACTACTTTTAGTAACAGTTTTCTAATATGCTGTTTCAAATGTCAGAAATGAACTCTAAACCTCATCTTCTCTCTAAACATATTGTACCTGGTGTTCTGAGGAAGAGTGTGTGATATCAGGGTAATACACTGGCTATAAATCATTGGTTTACAATGACAGAAATACAAGAAATATGAATAAACCTCTCTTGAGTCATCTCATTGTTCTTGTAGGGTTTTCACGAAGTAGTCCTACACTGGATTAAACATGTTTCGTGAATGCAAAAAGCCTCAGGCCACCACAGCCAATTGAACCCGATTGCCATTTTGGTTGTGTCGTCCAGAGCTCATAATAGAGTGAATATTCAAGTCGTCTGTTTTTGAAAACAAGATTGGAGGACATTGTTGTTGTCATGGCGGAGAGGGCAGCCGTGCGTTCTCCTGTCTGACCAGCTGTTGCTTTGCGGGCTAAACTGAGCTGCGCTGTAAAGACGACAAAGAGTTCCCACTGGCCAGCGGCTCAGCCTGGCACTGTAATCACTGAGATGGGTGAGAACAGGTGAGGGCCTCATTACTCAACACGCCCTTGTATAAATGCACACACATGCACCGATCCACGTGCACAATGGCACGCACTCGCACCCAGAGGGGCTGTAGAGTCATTAATCTGGCTGCAGAGGAATTCATACACAGGATCTGAGCTAATTGGCTCTTTTGAACGAGGAAGCAGACAGAGAGCAGTGAGCAGGGCAGGCACTCTGCCAAAGACGAAACAATACATTATTCCATTATAATTCTGCACTCATGCCATGGATGTGTTTGTATAAAAAGCAAGCCAACTATCCCCTTTAGACGATTCCTTTTTAAAACCGAGTAACGCCAGATCATCTGAATTTGCCAAAATTGGAGTCTGACGATTGCAATGCATGAAAATGGAACAGCAGTTTCCACATATCCTATAGCCACCCTCTGCATTTACATCCCCTGACGTAAAGTTAAGGAGGCCTATAGAGTGATCCATGGAGAATTTTAGTCCAGCTCTTGTGAGGAGATTACAGAGGCACGCAGCATGGGTTTACCATCAGGGTTTAGGTCCTTTACAATGGAGTCCCAGAGAAAAACACTAGTCATCAGTCAGACTGGGACGTGACTCGGACCAAAAGAGCAAGAGTAAACCCATGAAAAGTGTAGATACATACCACATAAGAACAGCTGGAATGTGAAAGAATATTATAGCTGGATTACCCATTTGATACTCCTAAGGGAACAAGATATTTTTTTCCTCCCTGTATTGGTTCTCATATACAATATAAGGGAAACACACAACAGTGGAGTAAAGAAAAAAAACCCAGGGGTGAGTTTTGATCTGAAATAATGAGAAGATTAAACAATTGGTCGCTCAACATCAAATTACTATGCAACTATGTGATGATTTTTCCCCCATTATTATTATTGTTGGCTACACAAAACTACAATATGATAATTTCACTTGGTTGAAATGTCATATCGACTCATATGTATGTATGTATGCGTATATATATGTATGTATGTAACATATGTGTTCGCATGGGAAATACATACACATATGTTACATATATACATATATATACGCAAAATAAATGAAGAAAGAAAAAATGAGAAAGAAGAAAAGTTATTTTTTAAAGCTATGAATCATCAGGCTATACATTTGATGCAAACCTTAAATGGGGTAATGATTTATACAAAAAAATCTACGTATAAATAATAATTCAATAAAAAAATGTTTTGTACTTTTAACCACTCCTTAAATACAAACAAATTCAACATAGGAACTTTGAAAGGAAACAGGCTGTTGGCGCTGCCCTCCTGTGAGGAGACTCTTCTGGAACCATCAGTCCTCAATCCTTGTTGCACCCGGACAAAATACAGTGACGGACCATGGACGCAGGTGTAGAAAACAACGTGAAGGCCATGAGAAGAAGCAAAGAGGAGAAGAAAGTTCTCCGAAAACAAATCAAAACGAGTTACACTTTGCTGAAACATGAAGGCATCAGCACGACGCCACAGCCCAACAAGGTAAATAGTGATAGCATTAATGTTTACAGGTTAAAAACCGGAAGTGTGAGAGACATGTACCAGATTCTACTTGTTTATATAAAGTCCTTTTGCAGCTTACAGAGGAAGAACAATTTATTTAAGCAGATTTTTAGCTTCAGTGCACCGCTGTCAACTCCAGACACTGTTTACATAGTAGCGGTTAAAGAAAAGATGGATACAATCAGTCCATGAGTCTTTTTTCCAACCTTCACTCACTGGGATTGTTTCCTAACATGAACCTGAATCAGGTTGAAACACTGAATGGATATATATACATATACAGTATATATATGTGTGTTGCATTCAAGGACACATGACGTCTATCTCACCTGATCTCCTTTTCAGTGCCAACATGCACCAGTCACCTTTTGACGTCATTTCATCTGCTGTCATTTTACTTTCTGCAGTTGTTTTATCCAATGTTGGAGTAACATTGGATATTTGTGTTGAGCATCACAACAGAATAAAACATAGGGTTAAAACTAATTATTATTGTCATGATTGATTAATGGTAGTGTTGTTAAAAAAAGTATGTTTACTTCATTACTGTACTTAAGTACAATTCTCATACAATTCTCATTTATCTGTACTTCACTTAAGTAGATTTGTTATTCACTTTTACTTCGCTACATATATAATCAAATATCTGTACTTTCTGCTACATTTCTACAAAGTATTGAGGTACATGGTCACATTTGCCTCCTTCAGCAGCAGCATCACTGATGAAAAAATATCAAAATGAAAGGATCAGTCTATGTCTGTCTCCTCCGCAGAGTTTGGTGGTGGCTAACGGCGGCCTGGGCAACGGCGTCAGTCGAGAGGAGCTTTCCACTGCTCTGAAGGAGATGGGGGAGGTGGAGTCCCTGATGATGCCTCCGCACAAGCCGTATGCTTTTGTCACATACAGGTGCAGTTGCTGCATGGACAGTACTTAGTCACAACAACAACTCATTTTATACTTTTAAAACCTTTTTGTTGATCCCTCCTGAAAAATTACTGTTTTTTACTCACAAACCTTTCTTGTCATACTGTTTCCAGGTCTGAGGAGAGTGCTCGCAAAGCCATCGTCCACCTTAACGGACACAAGCTGCATTGTGGAGACAACGGTGTCACACTCTACCTTGGTTATGTCAACTCAGGTACTTCAACACTGACCCACACACACATTACTCTGATACTTTTGAAACATGCATTAAGTTACATTTTGTTAGAAGATGAATAACAACAGCCATTTGATTTGTTCATGTGCTTGTGTGTCGTATATAGGAAAACAAAATTTGTAGCCAGTAGTTTGATCCTTTATTGTGTGTAATTGTGTACAGTGGCCTGTGAGGAGGAGAAGGCTGCTCCTTTGCCTGAGGGATTAGTCTTAGTGGAAGATTTTGTGTCTCCAGAGGAAGAGGCTCTGTTGCTCGCTGCTATAGACTGGTCATCCACAAATGATGATGTCACTGGTGAGGACCTGCATTGTGTGTTTTATATGGTTTGGGCTTAACTGCTTTGGAAGTTCTCTTCAAGTTCTCTTAATCTGTCAAATTTGACCTTAAATCTGTTTAGATATCATGTGAGTAGAGAATAAGAAAAGAAAACCAGATTTTAAAAATAGAAAATTTGTTCTCAAGGTAGCGATGCATCTTTCCAATCAGTTACAGTTATGTTGAAAATTCATATTAATTATAAATGTAACACATTTTAAGCATCACTCTGAATGAATCAAAATGACTGAAATACTGAAATACAAATTTACCCTAAACAGTTCAGAAAGAAATACATGAATTTAAACCTTTTTTCCATTTCCATCACTTTTAGCTCAAAAAGCTCTGAAGCACAGAAGAGTCAAACATTATGGTTTTGAATTTCGCTACGACAACAACAACGTGGATAAGGACAATCCATTACCTGCAGGTAATCTGTCTTTTTACCCCTTTTTTCTCTTAGATTCTAAGTTTTATTAGTCACATTTTCACATGTTTTTTTGTTATATCTATCACTTACAATATCATTTATTCAATAATTGCAATGCTGAGATTGTGGGACATTCTGTGCTTTGCTCTTAAGGTGCTAGTATAGCAGATGTTAAAAAAAATCTTTAAATCCTCCAAATATTTGTTGTCATCTTGTGGGACATAAGCTTAGGTTTAGTAGAGCACATACCTCCACCAATGCTGAACAACCCAACCCATCTCGTTCTTACTGTAGAAAAATCCAAGTTAAAACAAAGTGGTCTGATAACCTGAACCATTAGGGGTATATGACCCAAGTGAAGGAGTTTAAGTATCTTGGGGTCATGTTCATGTGTGAGGGGAAGATGGAGTGCGAGATGGACAGGCTGGTTGGTGCGGCGTCTGCAGTAATGTGGGCGCTGTGCCGGACTTTTGTGGGGTGGCTGGGCTCAGCCTTAGAGAGTTGAGGTGGTTCGAGCATCCAGTCAGGATGACTGCTGGGTGTTAACCGGAGGTTTAACAGGTAAACCCAGAACTCGCTGGAGGGACTACATATCCCACCTAACTTAGGAACACCTCTGGACCCCCCTACACATACATTGAATGGGTTCTTCCCAGGTCCTGGCCCCATCCCTGCACCAAGTGTGGTGGAAATTGTTTTTTAGAGATTTTGGGTAATTCTGCTAAAAAATAAACCAATGAACCAACATGGGTGAAAACCTAACATTCTTGGAGGAGTTAAAAACACCTCAGGAAGAAGTAACTGATGAGGTGATGTGCAACCAGGTCTTCCTGATGAGTGTCTGCCTGTTCTGGAGCGCTGTGTGAGGAACGGACACATCAACATCATGCCAGACCAACTGACCATCAACCAGTATGAGTCTGGACAAGGTGAGTTATTCCAGTGCAATGTTGTATTGAAGATTACTTAATCCCTTGAATTCAAACCTAATCAATCAATCAATCAATCAATCAGGAAGTTCAAACATGTGAAAGTGGTAAAGGAGCCTTGTAGAGACACGTGAGAACCACTGGGTTATAAAGATACAGATGTTTGATTGATTAAGTGTTGGGTGGTATGTATTTCAGAGACTTGTTAAACTAAACGTCGAGTCACAGCTGCTTATTAAAAATGATCTTTTCTGTCATTTAAAGAGAAAACAGAAGTAGAGGTTACTGATCATCACCACTAGGTGACAGCAGAAATCTTTACAGAATGGCTTCACGAGGAATTTTAAACTTCTCGATTTCTGTTGGTTGTGTGAGAGTTACAGCAGTGGCCTTAGCTGATTGAAATAAGTTTTTAACATATAACTAACTTTTAACAATAACATGAACTAATTAATTTTTTTTAAATGTGGGAATGAGTTGAGGTTAAGTGATGCCCAGCAGTATCCTCCCAAAACACTGAACCCTAAACATTCTTATATTACAGAGAAACCTGATGGGCATTTGTATCATGATTTTCATTCTACATGTGTGATAATAATAATAATAATAATAATTTTTTAATATTGTTACCTTTGAATCTTGCATCTTTTGTTCTTGTAAAGCACTTTCTCACTTTGGTTTTGAAAGCTGCTATATAAATAAAGTTATAATAATAATTATTATATTTTTCAGGCATCCCTCCTCATGTGGACACTCACTCTGCCTTTGAGGACACCATCCTGTCTCTGAGCCTCGGGGCAAAGGTAGGAAGTCTGTCCGTCAAGCAGCACGAGCCGGTCCACAGTAATTCTCGCCACCGACCTGTGGGTTGTTAATTAAACCCAAATGTACAAAGTCATCAATCAGCTTGCGCGGCGAATAACGATCAGTGATACTGAAGGTGCATTTATCAATAAAGTTACAAAACAGCAATGTGACAGTTGGAGGTCAGATGTAAATGTGAAGATTTTGCTGATGATTCGTCTTTCTGTGTCCTGCTTTGATCAATCAAATTAACCAACACTTCACTAACCAGTGTGATTCATCTGTCCCTAGGGCACACCTGTCGTGTGTGTGTGTGTGTGTGTGTGTGTGTGTGTGTGTGTGTGTGTGTGTGTGTGTGTGTGTGTGTGTGTGTGTGTGTGTGTGTGTGTGTGTGTGTGTGTGTGTGTGTGTGTGTGTGTGTGTGTGTGTGTGTGTGTCCTCGTGGTTTTACTGAGAGCATCTTGTCACCTTGCTTGCTACGTTCCTTCTCTCTAACACACTTGAATACTGTCACACTCTCCTGCTCACTGTGGCCTTCTATTAATACACTTTCTTTAGAGTCGTCACAGTCACCTTGCTCGTATCCCACTTTGTAAACAATGAATGAACAAAAGAAATAGCCACAGGCCACAGGCTGATCTTCTGACACTCAACCTCTAACATGACACGTTTATGACCTTATTCTTGTAATATTACAATTTTATTCTTTATTCTTGTAAACTTTTCTCTTATATTTTTCTTGAAATCTCAAAAAAAACCTTTTTACATGTGGAGAAGACTCAACATTATTCAGCAAAGAGGACAAAAGAAACAAAAATGAAAAACCATTTGATGCAAACAAATAACACAATGTAGCAGATGGAGATTTTGACTCTGGTCTTATTTATTGTTATTTTGTTTATCTGTGCATGTAACAAAATAATCCAACTGCAATCTTATAGGATCGGATTTTGTGTTTCAGGACGTCCATGCAAAAGAGAGTTTGCTCTCAAAGACCCTCCCTGCTCAAATACAGGTCATAATAATACAAATAATAATTGAGTTAAGATCCAGAAAATCTCACTTGTAGCCGAGCACCTAAATAGATTTAACATGATTTGATGTCGGGGCTTCCAAATAGTACAAAGTTTCTAAACGAGTCATCATCATCGTTCAGTCACTAATTACAACACATCACGTAAACCTGTATCCTCATGTTATGGGAAATATAGCTGCACTTTCCATCGGTTTATTGAGCCTGTTTATTTTTGCAAGACTGTGTGTGTGCGTGTGTGTGAGAGAGAGAGCGAGAGAGAGAGACAGGATGATGAATAGTCTTGTAGTAAAGCATGGATGCTGCCAGCATCACCATCGATTTAGTCACATTCCACCAGTTTCATTGATTGGCTAATACCTAGATCGGAACAGCACAGTCCTGTGTGTGTGTGTGTGTGTGAGAGAGAGTGAGACCGACTTTCAGTTGTGGTTTGAGGGAAAGATCGGATCATTTGCCGGTGTTGTCTGTATATTGCTTCCCCACAATCATCCACCAATCTCTCTTTCTCTCTCTCTCTCTCTGTACCACACAAACACACCCTTACACAGACACGCACATGCACGAACATGCACGCCCCTACTTCACAAAATCCAATTTTCTTGCTGTCAGAAGTTGGAGAGAAGCAGTTTGAAATAATGTAGACGTAATTTCCCTGCAGAGCTCATGCTGTTACGTGTTGTATGGAAATATTCGGGTCAAACACTGAGACGCCCCTGCTGGTCGTTAGGGAGAGACAGACGGAGAGCGTTTTCTCTGGGTGACATCACTCTAAACGGTCTTGTCAGAGGACAGATGGTTTTATATTTGGAAATGCTATTTGTATGTGATGTTAAAGGTCTGTAGTAGTTTCTAAAAAAAATATTATTGCTGATGTTAAACCAGCTTTTGTTGGACGTCTAACACTTTAATTCTGCCTGAGCAATATCCATGGGAACTCAATTTGACATATAACTACAGCATTATTGAAAGTCAGAGTGAGTATGGTGGAGGGCTGCGTTTTACTTTCATTCTAAAAAGTTCCAAAAGATCATTTTTCCCTTTCATACTTTGCTAAATGAAAATGTTGTTTAATGTTGTCACATCTCAAACAGCTGAATAACAACATGGTCATATGGAATAGAAAAGGAAATGAACAAAATTAAATCAAGAATTTTTCCTCTGAACAAGATGTGAAGATATAAACACAACTTGATCGGTACAATAATAATTGAGTTTTGTCGAATCTTCTTTTTTTCTCTTTCTGCTAATACCACGTAAGCTGTGTGTGATTGGCCTCCTCCCTCAGTGTTTTAATAACAAAGTTAATGCTTGTCCATGTTTTTTGCATGCGTCTCTACAGACGGTGATGGAGTTCCGTCATCCTGATGGTCGTCTTGTTCCTGTGGTGTTGCCCGGACAGAGCCTCCTGGTGATGAAGGGCGAGAGCAGATACCTCTGGACCCACGGGTGAGCTGGACTCTGGGTGACGGATCAGTCCCTGCAGCGATGAGACAGTTAGTTATGGAACATGAGTTCAAGTCCATTCACAGAGACGTTTCATTCTTCCTCTGTTGTAGAAATCTTCATACTGTATTTTCTACAATACAGTCTGTGTTTGACTTTTTGTGTGTCAATGTCAATATGTACAACAACTGTCTCTTATCTTGGCTCAGGATCACACCTCGGAAGTTTGACATGGTGCCAGTCTGCGACCCACAATCCTCTGCTCATTCAGCGTCTGACATCGGGAGCAACAGCAACCTTACATTAAGCAAAAGGGGCACCCGCACTTCCTTCACTTTCCGCAAGATCAGACATGAACCGTGCCGCTGTGGTGAGAATCTTAAAAGTGCAAAATAAAACACACTGAAAACTAGTATTTGTAGAACAGAGTACAGGTTGGGTTGGCTTTTCTGTCCAAACCCGAGCAGGCCAGAGAGAAAAGTAACAGAACCTGACGCATGAGCGACAGGGATTCTGTTTGTGGGTCAGAACCCAACCTGAGCCTGATGTTTTGATGGGGGGGGAGGAGACCAGGAACAATATGCGTGTGTATGTGCTGCCCTTTTTCTCACTTTTCTTCCTCTCTCCAGCCTTTCCCTCGACCTGTGACAGTCGGGGAGCTCTCTCGACACCCTCGCCTTCTCCGCCGACTGCCCCTTCCCTTCCCTGTTGCCATGCCGACGCAACCCGTCTGGAGGAGGTGTACGTGCACCGGGTGTACGACGCCATCGCCTCCCACTTCAGCAGCACTCGCTACTCCCCCTGGCCTCGTGTTTGCCACTTCCTGTCCTCGCTCCCGCCCGGCAGCGTGCTGGCTGATGTGGGCTGTGGAAATGGAAAATACCTGGGTGTTAACCCGGAGGTGATAGCAGTGAGTGTCATCATATGTTGGAATCATTTTTGTAATTCCGTTGTTCTCTACTCATTCCTGCTGGGAAATTACCTTTCTACATTTGTTTTTTATTGCCACTGTGTCTTGTATTATCGTCTCAGTGAAAAACCACACATTCTGCTCCATTCCCCGATCCAAATTTGAGCTATTTTAGTTTCATGTTTTGGTACAATGGGAGGAAGAGGAGACGCATGGTTCGTTATATCCATAAAACACTTGCCATGTGTCTTGGTAAAGGCTCAAGGAAGCGCATCGACAAATTTGGTGCGGTTTGGACAAGCGAGACATTCAGTATTCACAAACTTTGAATAAACAGGTGAGCAGCTCCTTGTGCAGCAGCAGCTTCATGGTTCTGTGGACTGAGTCCTGCTGCGGCTCTATTACTGCAGATCACTTCAACAGTTTTGAGAAACAGGACAAGCAAACAGCCCATTCAACACAGGCAGCTTTACAACAGGAACTGCTTTAGTATTCATAATTGGTCAGTAGCTAGTTTGTTTTACGTTGTCTCTACATTTAACAGAGATAAATAATATATTGTACCTCAGAATAACGATCCTTGTTGCTGCTCCCCTCGTTTCTGCTTGTTGTCATCGTGTGCGCGATCTCTGTTTCCATGGTGATACCCTAAATGTTCTGTTTACGCATGAACACTGGGATATTAATGTTTGGGATTTGGAGGTGCATGTAAGCAGCTTATCCTGACTCAGACTGAAACTGCGATAAATCACCCCTGAGAACACTGTGATCAGGTCACACGTTGACTTTCTGAGCGGAGTCTTCTGGGTTTTCTCTTCCCAAATCAGATTTATTCTCTCTGCACTTAACATCTCACCTCGCCACCTTCCCCTCTCAGTCTGTCTCTGCAGATTAACACTGTTTAACCTTCCCAGTGTTAATTGAAATGAAAAGGGTTTCAACCTTTTTTTTTTATGTGTTTGCATGTCACTCACAGATTGAGCATGTGTGCAGTGTTTCTCACTGTCTGTTTATTATCACCTCTGTCTCATTTGGGAAGAGATCACATGACTCATGAAGCCTGATTGAATTGCTCCTTTAGACAAAATGTGCTGAATATTATTCAAACAAACCCATCAGTCCTTTTTATTTCCCCTTGCTGTTTTTTCTGTCTTCCAGTCCATCTACCTGCCACTGTTCTTTATGTGCTTTCCTCATTTTTGAGTCCATCTTTTTTTATTTTCTCATGCTTTGTGTCTGTTCAGGTTGGCTCTGACCGCAGCAGTGCCCTGGTCCAGATCTGTGCAGAGAGAGGTTTTCAGGCATTTGTATCTGATGCTCTCAGTGTCCCTCTGCGAACGGCCTCCTGTGATGCCTGCATCTCCATCGCCGTCATCCACCACTTTTCCACACAGGTACATGCAGCACATGCACGCACAAATAACAGGGGACACTTCCATCTTTATAGAAAGCAATGTGGTATTTATCCAGTGAGAAACACACAATATTAAACTGTAAAACATCTCTTGGGTGATTTTAGGAACAAAGCACAGGTTTGAGCTACATTTTAACTTCCGGCTCCATAAAAGGTTTTGTCCTCAATGGTCTACTTTACAACTAGAAGGGAATTCAGAGAGTGCGTAACACAATCCAGGTTACAAACTTTTTCATGATTTCTGAGAGAATAATTCTTTGGTCGTTTAGGCAGCTGATATTTATTTGTGTGTGGAGCAGATTCAATAATAGTCTAGATTTAGTAAATTTTAAATGTGGTTTCACAAAGAGACTGTTGGGCCTTGAAAGATGTATGCGATCAACTGAGTGCCATTCTAGTTAATGTTGGTATTAAGTGTTGACTGTGTTATTTAATATTGAAATTGTCATGTGACTGATTTTAAAAGAAATTTAAACTTTAAAAACAATAAAAACTCTCAACATCTTTTGTACTCATGTGACTTTAGGTCTTTCAGGAGATTCCTTATCCACTTCTGCCTCTTTTCCACCATTGGTTCTAACACCATAGTTAAACATAACAGTTTGTTGTCTAATTGTTTGGGGAAAAAAACATGTCTCAAATCCAACCAAGCCGTCACTTTTAATCCTTCATTAGTCAGTACTGCCATACAAGCCAGCAGCCAGTCAGATTTACCTTTAGCCTCAGCGTACCCTCGGGTTCGGCCTGTATCATTGTTAACGAGACCAAAACACTTGATGACGCTAAGGCACACAACTGACGTTATGCCCCTAACATCTGCTGGTGGCCGCTAACAACTACTAACATCTACTGGTAGTTGGGAACTTAAATTCTGCAGAAAACATTCAAATGTACAACGGACATCACCATCTTGTCCGATATTCTAAAAAAAATGTAATAGTCAGATTTACCTTGACATTTAAAATACAGTGGAAATGCAAACACACATTTGAGTCTCTGGAGTTTTTAGTTTCCCGGCTGATTGAAAAAGTTTGTTTGTGTTGTAGGAACGTCGGCTGGCAGCAGTGAGGGAGCTGGTGAGACTTCTGAAGCCTGGAGGTCGAGCGCTCATCTACGTTTGGGCTTTCGAACAAGAGCACAACAAGCAGAGGTCAAAGTACCTCAAAGATCAGAACATAGGGCAACCGGGGAACCTCAGCCCAGTCAACAACACAGCAGAAGACAGACAGGAGCCTTGTGTAGAAGAGAGAGAGAGACCTGTTGACAGCATGCAAGATGTTAGCAAAGTGACTGATGGCAAACTTAGTGTTCACACCAACCGCACAGCCTTCAACACCCAGGATCTTTTGGTTCCCTGGCATCTGAAAGAGGGGAAGAGACGAGGGGAAGAAGAATCCAGAAAGGATGGGAAGCAAAACAAAAAGAAGGAGATGTCCAGAAAGACTCCAGGTGACTTTTGTTCACCCTCAAGTTTGAGTTCCAAGCCCAAATCAGACTCTAACAGTGCACCAAGCCCAGGTCCTGACACCAACATGTCCTCTGGATCGGGTCCTGACACCAGCGATGCCAGTCACGGCCCTGACTCTGAACCTAGCCTGAGTGGTGACACCACACAGACATCCAGTTCACCTCTGAAGCCTGAGTCCGAGAGCGGCCCAGCACCTGTCTTCCACCGCTATTACCACGTTTTCCAGCAGGGGGAGCTTGAGCAGATGTGTGGTCAAGTGGCTGGAGTCAAGGTGCAGAGAAGCTACCACGATCAGGGCAACTGGTGCGTTATATTAGAGAAAGCCTGCGGGAGATGCAGTGACTGACACTTGCATCATTTAACAATACATGAACTCTACAATGAACCGCATAAATTAATAAATTGTAAAAACTCATCTGTTTTAATTGTAACAAGAAGAATTAGGAGGAAAGTGCTGCAAAATAAATGCAATGATTTTATATAATGTTGTCATTGTTGTGTTCTTCCAGCATCATATTTTGACAATGGATCAAGTTGTAACTTTAAGAGGTCACAAAGAGATAGAATAGAGGTTATATGTTTGCCCCTGTCTCTGTTAGTTCCATTGTCAGCAGGATTACGCAAAAACAGATTTCCACGAAACTTAGGTGGAAGTTTGGAACATGGGCCAAGAAAGAACCCGTTAATTCTTGGGGTGAGTCCAGGGATTTATTTTTCACTAGCTTCAAAATTTTAATATTTAGAATTTTGGATTGAAAACTGTAAGGCATATTTAAGGAACTCGTTTATGTGAATGTCTGCAATTTGGTGCAAATCCTGTTATTTCTTTTTCATATTTTTTACATTTTCAGCTATTTCTTAGCAGTGGCGGATTGCGAATTTTCTAAATTAGGGGCCATAACGGGGCCACAATACACAGTGGCCAATTACATGTCCAACATCCATGCACAATTCCTGATTCAGTAAGGTGCACATTAAAGTCATTCCTTGTTTACTGTTAGGTTTATAGCTTTGAGCAAAGTCAAACATCATTGAATATATTTTGAAAACTGTTCCTTGTCCAAGCACATTATGTACCTAAAAAAAAAAGCTTTGAAAAGAAAATTCTTAAATTGTCATATTAATTGTTAGTAAGTGATTAATTTATTAAAGAAACACTGATGAGAGGACAGGGGAACTTCAAGGGCCAATCAGATTTTACCTGGGGCATCTTGATTTAAAAGATTAGTCACATTTAGGGAACTGATATATATGAGTGTGAACAATTTGGTGCAGCTTGATTGCATTTAAGCGACATGTTGGACCTTGACGAAGGTGTGTGTTCTACTGAGTGCCGTTCTAGTGTTGCTCCTTTTTATCCAACTCTGTGATCTTGAACCATGCAGCTGCTGCTCTAAATACAGTTTTATAACAAACTTCAAGCACAACTTACAATCTGGAGGCACAATTTCACAATGTAAAAGTAACACTGAACAATGACTTCATCACACACATGCTCATGCTACATCCTATTAACAAGTTTTTAACCAGATAGCTGTGTAGACAGAGTGAACTGTGGGGTAATAGGCTATTGATGGCGGTGGAGTGCAGCCTGGTAATTAGTTGTGGTCCCTCTGTGGCGGGTTTGGTAATGGGTCAGCAGCTCCTGGTAAATTACCCCAGTGGCTCCTCCATCCTCTGTGACCCACTCACACACACACACACTCTCAGACAGGAGACGGCTTGGTGGTTTTTATTGACAGTGGTTTATTGATTAAGGTGAAGCAGACATTGTGTACGTGCGAGACACATCTTTTGTAGTATCACGCACAATAGTGTGTGCGTGTGTGAGTGTGCAGCAGTGTTATTCTGCCTGTCTGCAGATTTGTGCCTGGCATTTGGAGAGATAATTAAAATTTAAAGGTGTGCCTCTCCCAGGTGGAGCCCATTGATTCAACAGAATAAAAGACATTTATATTCTTCAGCTCTCATGAGTCAGGAGACATTTATACTGAAATAACGTGTATCTTCTCTCTCCCTGATGGATTCCTGATATGTGAGATGTGCTCTGTTGAACGGGGGGTAATTACAGGGTGAGATGTAACGGTCATAAAGTCAGTCATGTTGTTTCAACATTTGGTATGGAGTCGTTTTTCAAGAATAGGGCTTGGTTCAACATAGAGCAGTTCTTCTTCAATTGTGCAAAATTCAGACAACACATATGATTAATCAAATTATATAAACAGTAGTTAAATATCAGAAACCTGGGGCTTTTGGCCTGGACAGATGTCTGATTGATAACCCAGCTGTGGTATTGACAAATGCTCGTGCTATTCCATACAAACATTCAACAAGGTTCTAAAATGTAATAAACTATGATGTTCTGATGTATAGATGCACTAATTATTTAACAAGAGTAAATAATTTCTTATACATGGTGCACTTTTTTTTTATGAAAATCAAAAACCATATTTGGAACATATTTCCAAATAGCAAATGTGATTTATTTTCTTAAATTCAAGAAATAAATAAAAAAATCTGGTGCATAGGCTTAAGGCATAAGTTAGAAAATATATAATATGTTGAACATTAATAAAGTATAAAAAGTAAAAACATGTAAAGGTCTAAAAAAATAAGAAGATAACCTAGAATGATACTCAGTGGAGCGCATATGCCCAACATAAGTCCCGTCAAATTCAATCAAGTTGCACCAAATTGCACACACTCGATATTAGTTACCTTAATGTTCCTCATTTTCCTTATCAAGATAAAGTCATTATTGCCTGAGAAACCAGTGAAAATGTTCTTGCAATGTTAAAGAAAGTGAATTTGTAATCCTGCTTACAAACAAACAAACTCATATGAAAACAACCTCCTTGGTAAGAAACAAACACCTGAAGCAGACTGTTTAAGACAGTTCTGACATTTTTAATATAATGATATGATATATAGGTCAAAGATGGATTAGATATATGATATTTGGATTTATGAACATATCTATAGCCACAAAGCAACAGTTGACGTAAACGGCAGCGCTTTGCGACATGTAACAAAAAACACTTGACGACAGTGTCATGGCGGCGTTCGGAGCCAGCTTCGAGAGCACAAGCAGCATCGAGGAAAGAAAGGAAGAGAAACGACAGGCCCGGCGAGAGGTGACAGAACAGGTACGCACTGTCGACTCGTGGAAACAACCACTCTATGTGTGAACCTGGGTTTGGTTTCTCTGGTGTTAGTGATGGCGGAAGTGAGGACCGGACCGAAGGATAGCCAACATGCTAAGTAGGCTAGCATGTAGCGGTAACGTGACGTACGGAGGATTTTAAGCGGCGTAACAGCATATTTTCACATTTCTGTTCTCAGCCGTGATGTTAATGACTTTCTGTGAATCTCAGAGCGTCTGTGTATCTTCTGACGTGTGTGTGTGGACAGAGATCCAGCAGGACAAACAGTGAGTGGTGCAGATAGGAGACCTGCAGCTGTTTATCCTGGCTCTGTGTCGTGGCCGCAGCTGTAAACTGTGTCCACCTCACAGATAAGCTTGTTGTAAACACGCGCCGTACGCACACGCTTTTCTAACTGTGCGTTATCCCTTCAGCTGTGCAGCTTTGTTTACACTGCTGCCGTACACACAGACCAAGCATCTCCTGGAGATTAAAGGCTGTATAGACATTATCTGCACGGATCACCTGTGCGTGAAGCGGCCAAAGCAAAGAGTGCAGCCGGGTCTGCTTTATTGTGTCCGGGTCTGAAGAGCAATCCGCTCATAATGATCTTAGTTGCACTGCCATTGCATCCAAAATATAAATGTGAAGCTCCACACAGCTCTCCACAAGCATAGGCTAGTCCCTGGAGTCAGGTCGGTTGTTGTATAAAGTTTGTTATGTCCTTTAATTTGAGTTTTTCTCTGATTTGTTTGTGTACATATTTCACTGTGCAGGCGAGATAATATTAGAGAGACCACATACTGCTTAACCACTGGTGGCAATACTATTTACCCCTGTGCAATCTCAGGGCTGCCATAATAATAAGCGCCACCTGACGTATAAAATGCACTTTAAAGGGCAATAACGGTATTTTTCAATCGGGGCCCTTTAAATGTTGCTACTAATTAAAATGTACCTACGCCAGCAGCTGAAACACGGCAGCAGTGGCTCGGATGTAATCTCATAGGGCAACTGCGACACTCCAGGATATTATTACCATTAAAAGGCTGAAACTGTTGTTTTGGGTCTTTGCTAAGAGTCTGGCAACGTTACGCATGTTTCGCTCAACGGAATGTGAGAAATGAGGAGAGGAATGAAGATGGAGATGAATGAAAGAGAGAGACAAAGTTGGAGAGTGGAGTTTGGAGTTCACTGAGAGAAACTATTATGGTTGAATCTATCTTCTGATTTTGACAATGTTGATGAAGCATTTAACTGTGAGGGTTTTCCCTACTTGTTTGAGCCGGAGTATATGGAGAAAGAGTTCCTACAAACTGAAGAGAAAGAGAGGCAATGCAGAGATGATGGTTGTGCATAGTTGTGAAGCTCTGGAAACTGGTGGTGTTCCTGTGGGGATGCCGTGACCTTATGCCCACAGAGGAAGAATGCCTATGCTGTAAAAAAATGTTTTCCTTAGACAATACCTCAGGCAAATGCTGTGTGATCACGTTGGAGGATTTCCCCCAATGATCAACCGGGCTGTGCTGCTGACATTCTTCTATGTGCCCAAATTTAACTGGAAAAGGGATTCAAAACAGGAATAACAATTTGAATCTTTCTAGAAGAACTTTTAGTGCACATTTCATTGACTGTCGCTGTTGCCCCACATGAAAATCCAAATGCTTGTGTCCCCTTACTTTCAACTGTTTTACTGATTTTCTTATTTCTGTCCCATCACCCAGGCCAAGCAGAAGTATGAGAGAGAAGAGAGGAAGAAAGAGCTGAAGAGGCTGAGAGGGGAGGACACTTGGATGCTGCCTGAGGTCAACCAGAGGCTGCAGGAGATAGAGCACGTAAGATGCAACAGTTTTTTTCACATTAATTTGTGCATACAATCAAAACAGACAGAGTATGTTGAGCAACCAATCACTTTATTACACCTGAAAACAGTGGTGACTGTATTACTGTTCACAAGCATTAAGTTACAGTTCCACACTTTTATAGTAACAGTATTTTATCATTTATCTACATATTCAGTGCCATTATGATTTACAGTATATTGAAGCAATTATCCAGAGGACAAAGAAGAAGACCTTCACGATAATGATGCTCAAACACTAAGATGTCTTCAATCATTGACACTTATACTTAACACATTCATAGTTAGTCTGCCATTATTGAGACATGAGGAAAACATGGAGATGAATCGGAATTGCTGGATGATTTATATCTCAGTGACAAACAGTAGCAATATAAATGAAAATGAAATTCATGGAACCTGAACCCCCTACAGGAGGGCAGTTCGAAGAGCAAGAAGAAGAAAGAGAAGAAATCTAAAAAGAAGAAGGAGAAGAAGGCCAAGAAGGAGAAGAAGACAGTAGGAGCAGGAGATGGCTCCAGTGACAGCTCAGAGGTACATTAATCATATTTCCCTCTGCAGGATTCCTTTAAAGAAGGTCTCAAATTGAAGCTAAATTAAGTTAAATTTGCTAAAAGAAAACCTTTTTCATTTTATAGAGATGGTGGTTTTTAAGATTTAGCTTTTGGTCTCGCCATTTGTTTATTTGATATGATAATCTATACTTTCTCTCTTCTTCATCATCTTTATCTCACATACACTTTCCCCTCCCTGTCTCTGTTAGGCCTCTGGGGATGATTGGGTTGAGGCTCAGCCTCAGATCCAATCTGCTAAAGCCTGGAAGGTTCCCGATGAGTCCAAACCTTCAGAGAGCGCCCTCAGCCCATCCCAGAATGTTCAGGTAGCATTTTCCCCACATACTGGATAATGATATGAACAATGTTTGGTGTCACCCCAAATGTATCTATCAATTTTCTTTCTCTATATTTACTTTTATTTTGAATTGGGGTTGGTTTTGTTATCCCGTCTTTGAACCCTGTTTAAGCCTCCTCACTGTCCGACTGTCCTACAGAGAGACGAATGGATGACCTTTGACTTCCTGGCGATGAAGACCACATCCACAGCAGAGAAGAGGGCTGAGAAAGAACGGCAGAAAGGGGAGGAGAAGGCCAAGGCTCAGGCCATTGAACAGGTCTGTTTGTTTTCCACTTTTTAATATCTGTCTGCTCTGGTTTTTGTTGTCATGTGTTACCTCTGATGCATATCGCGTCTTTATTTTGTGTCATTTTGTTTGTGTTGCAAACTATATGGAAACACTGTGATCTTTAGTCTGGTTACCAAGGTAACCGAGGGTGTTCTTGGACAACAGTCTACTGTGTGTGTGTGTGTGTGTAATTATTATTGTTTGCTGCATAGTGTTGTCTGGATGTTTATCATTTGCTTCCAAGTTAGGTTTTTGTAAATGTACAGAAATGATTCTAGTTTGTGTTTGTGGTTCCTTCAGGCTGGTTTACACAAACTGGAGCTAAATCCATACTGGAAGAATGGAGGAACTGGGCTGCCCCCAGGGGAGAAGGCTGGTACTGCACTAAAGAAAGGTGACGATCATTTGAGATCACAACTCCCTGTCAACACATTTTTCCAGCCATGTAAAATATTCCACAGACATTATTGGTCTCAACACCTCAGAATAGTTTCACACCGGATTGTATTTATAATGTTATTCTCATCAACATTCAAGCACAACCAAAAATATCTTTTAGAACAGGCAGAGATATGTGTCTTTTCACTGACAGTTCTCAATATACTTCTTGATCAAAGGGGGGAAAAAGTAAGGACTAAATGCATCATAAATAAACACATGAATAGTGAAAGTAAAACCAAACGTTAATATCAGATTTGGAGACGCCAACACCTATCAGTAAAACATATGTAACTCGAGAATAGTTATAAAGTAAAACCAAGGTTAAAAATCAGGTCAAGGGGCATAGACCCCTAACAGATACAACCTTTGTGATTTGCACAGTCCAATAGAGTCCAGGTGGCAGAGAGGTGCAGAGCAGCTGAAGGCTCTTGCATCCATAGTCACATAGAGAGACAGAGAATAAGCTGCGTTAAGCTGACAGGCACATGCAGGTATGTGTACATGTGTCCTTTATCTTTACATAGTAATTACAGTTCCCACAGCATGGCCTCTCTCTGTTGTAAGATTTACTTTAACAGCAAAGCAGAATATGATGACGCAAACCTCTCTCTCACATACACAGCATCAGAGCCAGATGGAAGTGTTGTTCACTTGTGTTGTAATTATGGTGTTGCAGGGGGTACACGCTGGTTTCTGTGTGAATATATATTTTTAACATAAGATGCTTTGTTTTGTTAAGAAAAAATAGTTGGTAAAACTTTGTGGTTAACAATCAGGTGAAATGCTCCAGGAGTTAAGCAGCTGATAAACAGTTGAAGTTGAAGTGGTACAAAAAAAAAGTTATATTTTATACATTGGATAACTTTTCCATATTGACAGGAGATCAAAATTACATCAAGAGTATTTTATTTTTTGTTTGATTTCCTCCAATTTAAAAACTTCATCATCACCCTCTTCACTCATAGTCCGTCACTTGTTGTTTATTTTCATTGGTCACTGCTTTTATTTATGAATTCTACCCTAAATAACATATATAACAAGCAGATGATTAAACAATCACCTCAAACACACTCACATACTTGGTGTTGGTTTTGTTCAATACATTCGTTGTGTTTAATCTCTCAGATATGTTGGATGATCTGTTGTTTTGTGATTCAATATTTCTCTCCTAGCTCCTTACATCAAGCAACATGGATCCACGTCCAACTTCAGAATTAACAATTTTTGCAACATCTAGTTATGGGATGTACATTAAAAACATTTATTTTTAATGTAGAGAAGATTTTTTGAATGTCTTCTTTAATTTCTGCATGTCCCTCTTGAGTACTCTGTAGTGAAGTGACATAATCAACATAACTTGATTTTGTACCGTTTTATCATCTTTTGAGTCGTTAGTCACAAGTTAATGACAATGTGGAAAATATGACTGACTCACTCTGGGGCTCAGAATTAGTTAAATGGAGCAAACATAGTATTAGTATGTGTTTCTGTTGAACTATTTTTCTCCCTCTGTTCCTTCAGGCTCAGTCGTCAATGATGGAGGTCTGGGCTGGCTGAGGAAGAGCTACCAGAGGATGAGGGAGCAGGCAGAGAGGGAGCAGCGCAGCGTCAACGATGTGGTGGCTGAGAGATATGGGGTGAGAACTGATGGCACACTGGCAGTGGCTCACACACTGGCAGACACAGTTTAGCAGGCACATATGGTTATGCAGATCAGGATGTTACATACTGTTGAGTTTTTTCTAAATGGAGATTTGGATGTGTTGATTTTAATTGATTACCATTTAATCTGACTTACAATGTCAAGGTACATGCATTCGATAGTAAAGGATTTACACACAAATTTCAGACAAAATAGTGTGAAGAATGTTTGTCTTAATTATGTAATAGATATGTATTAAAATATATTTGTGGTCAGACAATGCAAGTTCACACACACACACAACGTAACCTTAAAACATGTCTTCACCTTAAAATGTAATGATATATGTTATGGGGACTTGGTTTTTGTCCTCATAAGGAAGAAAAGTCCCCATATTGTGACTGTGTAAACAGACTTAGGTCTGCACAGCGTAATACTTGCAACACACACACACACACACACACCTTAATTTGTGTCTTCAGTTGACAACCTAGCAATAAATAATAAAATCAATAGTGATGTAAATATTTTGACGCTCTCCAAATCACTGCACTATAGCTTGCTCTATGCTAATCACTGATCCTAATAATAACCTGCAGAATTCATATTTATATTCCTGGATAAATGGGACGTGGCTTCTTCTGCAACAATGAAGTTAGAACACCGCCTGAGAGGAGTATGTGCTATCACAATTATTTAGTTATTAATCGATTTTGTGTTGGATCATGAATCCGGATCTTTCTGGTCACTTTAACCCTGATGTTCTGGCTTTGCACGTCACGTCTCGTGTTGTGTAGCAGATGAACTGCATGCGTGCAAAATGTTGGACTTTAAAAAAATCTGTTTAAAAATGTGTCTCATAAACTCTGAAACGAAACAAACAAACACAAAGTAAACTTTAGTACTGTTGAGGCCCTAATAACTTCTGATAAGTGATTGAGTTTATCGTTGCGGCAGGGGAAACACAGGAGAAACACTGCAGTCACAGATGTGTGCACCTCATGTCTTCTAGTAAAGAAAATACATAATTTTTACTGCCACTGTATTTCATCATTAACAGTATAATCTTTTTATATCTGTGTGAGATTTTCAGTATTTGTGTCAAACTTTGTGTCAAACGTTTTATATAGATCTGAGCTGCAAAACCTGGGAAAGTATTTTGATATGTGTTGTGTTTCTCTTTTTGCCAGTCAATGGAAGATTTTCAGCAGAGACTTACCGAAGCTGAGGAAGCTGCTTATGAAAAGAAGAGAGGAGGAGGAAGAGAAGGCCCATCAAGAGACGGGTGGAGGAAAGGAGAGAATGACCCCCGTGAGAGATGGAGGAGAAAAGAGGGAGATGCAGAAGATGAAGGCCGGTGGAGAAAAAACGAAAGACAAAGGGACTCATCACCTCGAGAGCGATACCGAGCGAGAGGAGAGGAGGGGGAGAGGGGAGGAATTCGAGGGGGAGGGGAGGAGCGAGGTCGAGATGGAGATGGAGACAGGTATAGAGAGAAGGACAGAATCAGGGATAGAGACAGAGAGAGGGAGAGAGATGGAAGAAGAGACAGAGAGAGGGATGTAGATAGGGAAAGAAATAGAGAAAAAGATCAACCCAGTGCTTCATCATCATCATCTTCGTCTTGGAGTCAAAGCTCCCTCTCTGGTTCACTTAAAGGTCGGTTCCACAAACCCTCAGAAGACGATGACAATGTTGAAGGTGGGTTGACATCAAGGCCTTTTCTGATTTAGCAGAGGCAAACACGACACCTGTAGTCAAACACATTAAGCGTCTTGGAAGCTTTAACATGCTTTGTGATGTCTTTGCTGTCCAGTCCCAGAGCGTCGTCGTCCGACTCGGCCTTCCACAGGCTTCCTGAAACCCAGCTCCGATGATGAAGACTCTGGTCCACTTCCACCCTGGAAGAAGAACAGCAAACTGGCCCCAGAATCTGACCGCTCGGAAAAACCACAGCAGGAGAAAGAGAGGATTGTTGAGAAAGCTGTAACTGCTCCTCAGGCTGGTCCATGTGGTGACAAAGCTGCTGTGACGCCATCAAGGTTTTAAACTTTTTATTTTGCTACCTTCAAAATAGCTTCTGTGACATTTAACACAGAGTAATGGACTGAGTGTTCCAGATGTATCTGTGTTTTGGTGGACATTACAAATTATTCTCTTCATGGTATCAGTTGTAGCTTTTTTTTAAACGCTCAAACAAACTCTTCAAACCATCCGTCAGCTGCCTTTAAACTATTCAAACCATTTTAAAAAGGCTACAATCACACCACAGCGTTTTCTAGGAAAAAAACGTTTTTCTCCTTTTACATAGCCCAGTATATTTTAAGAAGTTTAGTTGAATTCTCTAACACTGGGAGATTCTGCAGTTTGTCATATACAAAGCTAATGGAAAGGCAGTACATTTTTCATAAATAATTAATGTTAATACGTTTAGTTTTGTATTCTCTGGGGTTGTAACAACTATTTGATTTAATTGGGTACAATCGATTATAAAAATGGTTGGCACCCTTCTTTCTTCTTCTTTCTATGTTTTCCTTCTTTCCTCGTCTTTCTTCTTCTTTCTAGTTCGATCTTATTGATCTTTCTCTACTCCTCCTTTTCCCTCTCCGTCTTCTTCTCGCCTTCCTTCTTTGGAACTGACTCAAACGATTGCATCAGAAACGTGGCCGTCCAACATATAGCAGTGTCGCGGGCCAGATGTCAGAGGATCGCTGCTTCCTCAAGCCTCCTTAGTGCCGTGCTGTGCCTCATTAGGCTAAGTTGTTTGGGTAAACTAGCACGTGGAACCCCTGCAGCATGAAGTGAGTCTTGCAGTGGGGTAGCAGGATGAAATGAGGCTATGAGGAGTGTAATAGACTAGAACGCTGCAGTTGAGATTCTCACAGACAAAGCTATAATGATCTCTAGGGGGCACAAAGACTCAAATGAATCAAAACAGATAAACACTGTGAGAGCTCGGAAACAAACAACTACAAGGTTAGACAAAAAAAATAACCTTCCCAAATAAGTTTCCCGGTAGTGGATTTAGGGTTATTGCCAGGGAGGATAATGAAGTCACTAAATCCTGTTGTTCAGAGGCTGAGTCGTGGGAGAAAGAGCTGAAGAAGTTCTGAGCTAGAGGACTCGTGGTAATGGTATTGCTAGGAACTGTTTGGTCTTTTAAAAATCTTAAAATTTCCTCTACTACCTTTTTTGGTGTTCTGCCCTTCACACTGTTTCTCTTTGTCCCAGGATTGAGAGTGAAAGTGAGGAAGAAGAGGAGGCGATTCCTCTGCTGTCAGAGGAAGAACTGAACAGACTGGCAAGCGAGTTGGTGAAGGCAGAGATTAGGGGCAAAACGGTGAGTAACTTATCATTATATAACTGCTTAAAATCTCAGGAGGAAAAAAAGTGTAGCTGTATACATAGAAGACACAGATGAAGATGTGAACTTGGAAAGAACATGTGATTCAAGAGCCTTTGCTGATTAAGGCAACACTGTAAGCAAAAACATGTGATCTTCACAGTGGAATTTATGCTACATGTCCCCTACCCAGGTGCCACCCTTTACCTGAGCACTTCAGAGATTTGTCAAAGTCCTGACCCCATTGTGCAGGCATTCTCCAGAGTTCATGGGTGGTTCGGAAAGTCATTATGATCTCCTTTCCTAACCACTCTTCCTTCACCCTGACAAGGTCAAGAAAAGATATGAAGGATAGTCTTTAAGGAGTTAGGAAAGGAGAATTGCAATGTAGAGAAAATGTTCCTTTCATAAACATGCCAAAGGAGATAACTCCAGAAGCATTGAAGCACATTTAGAAAATTCGGAAAGCTATTATTGAGGCCCCAAAAATACTTACGGTTCATTTCACTCAGTAAGGAAGGTTCATGAGCAAATTGATTATTCGAATGCACCCCCCTCTCACTGAAATGTAACTAAGGACAGTAGTATGTAACTCGGAGTAAAATATAACCAAACCTTCTTAGTATCTTCTATTTTGCCAATATGGTGTTTTCATATTTAATTTACAGATCACTTCTTTTTTTACTTTTAGAGTGTTTTTAAAGGTTGGTTGTAAACAAGCTGCAAAGATACTAAAGTTATCACAGATGAAATTTACAGTTTATTCATTACATAATATTTGATATACCCTATTTCTCTCTTTCCAAAGAAGTATTTGATTGAAAAGAACTAAAGTAAAGAAAACCCCTTCAAGCCCCAGTTTTAATTGAGCTTTTACTCACTGATATTTATAGACGATAAAATAAATGTGTTTGGTGGACTGGCATAAAACGATCTTTAGCTTTACAGTTGATTTTATTTCTCAACACCTTTCCTCCCAGTCTTTGCATAGGTTTAACAGCACGTCATGGGATCCATTAATTTATAGTGTTTATTGATCGGTGCACTTAACGCACCCACTGCCTTCACTTGTCAATGCTAAGAGTGCTATTGGGATCTCTTATAGAGGGTGTCAAAGGGCTGACTGTCAAACACACACACTTTCACACACACTTAGATACACACACTCACACCTATAAGTGTTTTCAACCTGACAGCCAGCATCTCCCTACACGACAAAGCAATCAGACCAATATTCCCGTGTGTGTGTGTGTGTGTGTGTGTGTGTGTGTGTGTGTGTGTGTGTGTGTGTGTGTGTGTGTGTGTGTGTGTGTGTGTGTGTTCTTTCTCTTATCTACCGAATAACAAAGAATATTCTACATTTTAAATACTCTGCAATAAAAATACAGCTTATAAAAATCTACATATTGCAATTTCTGTTTACATATCTGTCAATATTTATACCCATATGATATGAATATGATAATCTAATATTGGTCATTAATATGCTATTATCTGATTTTAATGGCTTTGAAAGATTTTTTGTTTGTCAAATATGTAATTGTGTGTATCTGTGTGTGTTGCAGACCCTGGTTGAGAAGCTGAAATCACAACTGGAGGCAGCACGGAAAGTCAAAGACGACCACGCCGCCCGAAAGAAGCTACTGGACACGGCTACATCAAACCAGGTGTGTAGATGGTATACAGTAAGTCGTTGTCTAACTAATGTACAAGTGATCAGGAGGAAAGAAAAAAAATATGCTTTAAAACATTTCAAGGTATAGCCTCAAAAACGATGACAAGGTTTAAAATCCCTCCTGAACAGCGTTTCATTAAACTAAAGATTAACTTCAGTGAAGGCAGGATTTGTTGCAGGCTGTTGAATTAGACTACATTAGTTTTATGTTCGGTAAAGCAAGTTTTCCTTTAGACTCACAGTTTAACTCTTAAAAGAAAACAATCCTTTGTCAGGTCAAGAAAGATGGAAGAACTTTTTTAATTGGAAACTGTTTTTCCTCTCTCCATTTCCCCTCGTGTGTTTTTCTTATCTAAATACGTTTTTGCCCATGTGCATATCTACACAGTGTTGTTTCCCCTTTATTTATTATACACACACACACACGGAAACACACTTCATACACATTACTGCTGATTTTCACAGGTTCAATCACATTAATTCCCAAATACACACGCAACTAAATTGGGTATATGCATAAACTGCATGCATACTCATGATAAGACATACAGACACCAACAGAACACACACACACTGAATCTTCTTGTGCCATTTATCGGCTGGCTGCTTCTTTGTTCTCTTCCATCGTCTAAACAAAAAAAATCCAACCACTCAAGCCTAAATAAAACCACGTCATACCCTTCAAACAACCCTTTGAACCTGTGAGAACAAGCACATTTTTTCCACAAAACTATGAAAATACATTTATACACACACACAGTTGGTTACTGCAACATTCACCTCACACCATATAGGAAGCAGGAAAAGCCTCTCACACATGCTCGTCATCAGATGAAGAGGAATTTAAATCTGACTGCTGTTAAAAGGAACTAGTTTGTTTGAAGTCTCCACCATGCTCAGCTCTCGTCCGGCTCTCTGTGCGAAAATGGCTCCTTGTCTGCATTTTAGCAGACCCCAACATGTCTCTCCTACCAGAGGTCGTTCAGAGAGTGCGTGTGTGTCTGTGTGTGTGTTTGAAAAAGAGAGCAAGCAGGAGTAAGAGAGAGTATATATACCATCCTATCTGTGTTTGTAGTATAAGCCAGGAACAGAGAGCAATGGCTGTGCCCTGACATCTCAGCAATACTTTATCTCCACTTACTGGCTTTTCTTCTGGCTACATACACACACAGACACACACACTCAAACATATATTCCCAGATAAACGGCAGTGTACTTCCGACATCTTCATAAACATACGGGAAGCAGGCTGTGATTATTTATATAACCTTATATCATCATTTGTACGTTTGGCCAAATGCATCCCCAGTAAGGCTGTCCTGTCAAATTTGAATACTAGCATGAGATCCTCCAAAAGCTTTCAGAGAAAATGTCATAATTCTTAGGTTTTAGTGCACTTATCAGCTGAGAGGTACTTCAGCCCTCTTAAAGACGGAGTGCTGTTGATTTGCACTCGTTCGAGATCCTTCCAGTTTGTCTCGTTATGGACGACTTTTGGCTAATCCTCACTGTTCAGTGTTTCGTCTCCTGATGCATGTCTAGCTCACATTGTGTGGAGCCTCAGGTGACCCAACTGAGGCGACTGGAGCAAAGAAATATTCTTCTCTATCATTTTTTTCTTACAGTCCATCTCACTTTTCTGTTTTGACTGTTTTTCTTCCTCTGCTTTTTCAACCTTCATCTTGTGTCTTGTCCGTCTCTATTTGTCAGTAAGTCCAGTCTTTTTTTAGGCCGTCTAATCAGTCAGTGGCTGTGGTTAGGTTGTTTTTCCTCTAATAAATGTATTAAGTATTAAGAGTGCTTCATAAAATGATGAGATACTGTGTTCTTCTCACATTGGTGGCTCAGATTTCAGCTCCTCATAACAAGGCCAGAAAGAAAAAAATCAGACCTTTGTGCTTCATTTTCAATGAGTGAACTGAGTCAGCAGTTTTATCAGAACATTATACTGCTGGAACAAAAAGCTTCTCTTCTCTTTTTGTCCACCTAACTAGGTAATGTTCAATTATGCAAAGAATAACGCACCACTCTGTAATTCATAAATACTCCCAACAACTTTAATATAATCCAAGTAGATAATCATACTTGGGAAGTATAAATATATTTTTTTAAAATCTAACTGTGTTTTAATATAATATTTCATGTTAACAAATTAATCCCGATAATACCCAGCGTTTTCAACACTAATGACATTTCTTTTGGATGTTAATTGATGTGTCAATGTGAGGTATTTCCATTCTTACTGTTAATCAGTGGAATATAAATCAAAACGCAAATACATCCTCCGTCCTTGAGGCCTTGGTTTTCAGGCAAAATCCAGAACATTACCAGATGGCTATTGTTGAGTTCACAGTCAGCGAGTCAGTCCACCCAGCGACTGACAAGATAGTTCAATACATAGTGAATTACAAGACTAATTAAAACACTCAGTTTTATGTGTTTTGGACTTAATAAGGTTTGGGCCTCAGGGCCCTTCGTGATGGAATTAAAACCTGTGCTTAGTGGTGAAGTCATCCAAGCTGTTACAGGCCAGGTCGGCAAATGCTGCATTTCTGATTTGACATTTGTTGGAGACATTGGATGATATCAGGCATACATTTTGTGTGTATGTCTGGTGTAAAAACACACTAGAAACAAGTCTTTCAGCCTTCTGGTCTTGACCCGACTGTGTTTTCTTTCTCCAGGTCCCAGGTCGCTCCACTGAAGACCAGGAGATCCTGCTGTTTAGAACGGATCAGTCGGGTCGGGCCTGGCCAGTCAACGCTCCCTCTGGACCTCAGGAGCCCCATGGAGGACGACGGAAAAAGAAAACGGTAAAGAGAGCGGGATGGGGTGTGGTAGGAGAGTAGGGGGGAAATCCTAGTTTTCAATCAGAGTGTAACAAGAGCAGGGACTTCAACTGACTCTGAGTTGAAACGTTTGTAGTAGTCATCCCCGGACCCCCTCCATAATAAATGTCTCCTTAACTGTTTGTCTCTCCTTCTGTTTCCTCTGGATCAGTCTGGATCAGTCTGTTCACTTGTCTGTCCCTCCTTCCATTTTTTCACATTCCTCTCTCTGTACCTCTCTCCTCAGATCGAAACCCATGCTGATGGGGAGCGTGTGCGCTACTTCCAGGATGATGACAATGTTGCTCTGAAGGAGATGGTGAGGAGGGAGAAGATGAGCTCAGCACAGGATCAGAACGCCCTCTACTCCCGCATGGCTGCTAAGGTAAGAAGACTATGGTTGTACCAGTTGGCAGCGCTGCGCACTGACTGGATACTGATAATTTCCAGAATGAAAAGTGTGATCTATAATAAAGTGACTGACCATAAAAAATAACAACTTGTGGTATTAGGGCACAGATCAGTTAGTCTGAGTGCAGGACAGAACTGTTCGTACCCGCGTACAAACTCAAGTATGTCAGAGGAAGTTGGCTTGCATTCTGGCTTCTGTCAAGTTGTTGCAGTAGCTCTTACTAAACATGGAAAGTGTGTCCAGCTTGTGCTTGGATTTACTCTGCACTCAGATATTTTGTTGCTTGGACAGATTTTCTGCGCTCTTCATCTCTTATCTTAAGAATCAGAGCTGGATAAAGGATAAGATAAAGATTTTCTTATCTTATGTTAATGAGAATAACCAAATGATGACAGGCGCTTCTCAGCAGTTTGAGCCAAAAGATCCAGAATTAAATTTAAATAATCGCTATGTTCCCCTTAAAATGTTTCTAATAATTACTGCTGTAGTTTGCAATGGGTCCTGATTGTTGTAAAGTTGAAAATGTATTAGAAGCAACAGACATCACAGACAGCAGATTGCAGCTGTAACTGAATATGTGTTGAAGACAATATGAGGAATGACACCCAACGGAGGTTGAAAAAAAAGATTATGTCAGTGAGATAAAAACAAATCACTCATTACACTTGCACACATGCATGCTGCACCAAGAAAGAGTGACACTAAAAATACATCTTTAGTTACCATGGCAGGGCTTCTATAAATACTACCTCTAATCATCAAATTAAAAATATAGAGCAGATGATCATCACTGAACAGGCTCATACATGGACACTGCACGAGCCTTTGCACACAAACCTGCTCTTAAATGAATCACCAGGCTGCTGTTAAAAGTGTTTTAAAGGTTCAGTGTGTAGAATTTAGTGACATCTAGTGGTGAAGTTGCATGTTGCAGCTGAATACCCCTCACTTCAGCCTCCCCTTCCAAACATGAAAGAGAACCTTCACTTGTCATAAAAACTCAAAAGATGTTTAGTTTGTCCAGGCTGTACTACTGTAAAAAACATGGCGGTGGTAATTAAATATAAAGCTCCCATTTTAGGGTAAAGAAAACAACAATTCTTACAATTTAGATGAAACACTAGTTAAACATCAATAGGATTATTTTATATTCAATTTCTGCAAACAGATCCCTTTCACCTAAATCTTACATACTGGACCTTTTTAAGAGCTTCTGGGGAATTAAACTCAAGACCAAAACAAATACAATCCTCCCTTCAATGGTCCTTCAGAAGCTAAGTTAAAAAAAAAACTGAAGGTATCTTAACCGTTGTCATTTAGTAAAGGATTACATCATGTTTAGCAACTGGAAGTTTTATCCACTGGTCAGTGACAGATCTGCAATTGTCTGGAGATTTCATGCTGTGCATTTTTCATTAATACATGAGTAGTATGCCAGCAATGCAGTATGTAAATCCCTTCCAGCTCTCTGCTACAGCAGAATTCACAATCTATTATTTAAATGGGATCAGGAATGTGTCCATTGATCATTAGCTGACACTTATGTCAAGAAAAGACCATGAGCAGTGAATATGAAGACCGACGGCATGTTTATTGATTTATTGCCATATTACAGCTAATTAGTGTGTCATGTGACTTAATGTGTGTGTGCAAGAAAATAAAACTGTCTGCCCCTGGACACCTATGTGCTGCAGCACACACATGTACACACACACACACACACACACACACACGTACACACACTCCCTCCCACACTGCCACTAAACTAATCCAATTTTCACTCTCACTCTCTCCTACACGGCGAGTCATGCACACACACCACTTCAGCCAGGCCTGCCTCTTGCTCTCTCTCTCTCACACGCGCACAGATTCCAACCTGTTACCCGGTCGCCATGGTGACAATGCTTAGGCGTAGATACACTAGATACGATACGCAGTGTCCTGCCACACACCGTTAACACACCGAGACCAACCTACATGTAGAGGGCAGTTCAGGCACATTGCGTGCACACACACACACAGAATAATCCGTGGAAACAGCACAGATGGTAATATTGCATCAGCACCTACATAAACCACTTAGCAGCCACTTTCAAAGCACAGTTGGCATCTCTACAGAATTTTTCTAATGATCACTTTCCCACTTTTTAAGAAGTGCCAGCGTAGAACTGTTTAAATTTCGTCTCCCTATCATCAAGCATGTCTCTAATTTACCTTAATATATTATACAAAGAGTGTGATTATTTGTACTGTAGCATGTTCTTCCCACACTTTTGATTGGATAGAGAAAACGCACCAGGTTTGGTCAATAATCATCACATGCCTGTCAACTACTGTTCTCTCTCTCTCTCTCTCTCTCTCTCTCTCTCTCTCTCTCTCTCTCTCTCTCTCTCTCTCTCTCTCTCTCTCTCTCTTCCTCCCTACATCTCCATCTCTTCATCCACTTCTCCCTTCTGTCTCGTCTGTCGCGCCCATCGCCTCCATTGCCACCACTTGTGCTCCACTCGACTCCCCAGATGATGGGGAAGACAGACGGCGACAACTACACGCTGGATGACATGTTTGTGTCGAGTGCAGCGCAGCGGGAGGGCGAGGGGATGGAGGAGGAGAGGATGAGGAGCAGAGCCATCGGGGAGAGTAGGAGGATGGCTGCCTCTTTGGAGACATGTCACCACTGCTTCAGCAGCCAAGAGCTCAAGAAGCACCTCATAGTGGCAATAGGCAGCAAGGTAAGGCATTGTGAATGTGGGGCTCCTTTTTAGACGGGATGAGTGAGGTTTATTCATTATTTCCCAAAGCTTTTGTCTTTCAGTGTATCGTTAAGTCAGATCTACGGTGGCAGAGACATCTCACACAAGTGCAGAAAGACACAGAAAACATGAATGCAAAATCCTCAACACAACTGCAACATCCACAATACAACTGCATAAGCTACAAGACTAATGCAAAAGTGACAACACAACTACAAAAGCTACAACTTGACTACAAAAACCACGACACAAATGCAGAAATGACAACACAACGACAAAATACACAACAGAAACGAAGGACAATGGATGTTGATAATGAAACACGCAGAGTTAATTACTGCAGTCGAGTGAGCTGTCGTTCGCTTAAAGGTTCGGTGTGTAGAATTTAGTGACATCTAGTGGTGAAGTTGCATGTTGCAGCTGAATACCCCTCACCTCACCCCTTCCAAACATGAAGGAGAACCTGTGGTAACCTTCAGTTGTCATTAAAAACTCAAAAGGTGTTTAGTTTGTCCAGTCTGGACTACTGTAAAAAAAACATGGCGGCCTCCGTAGAGAGGACCCACTCCCTGTAAATGTAAAGTATTTAAATATACAGGCCCATTCTAGGGTAAAGAAAACAGCACTACTTACAATTCAGATGAAACATACTAATGAAAACATCACGAGCATTATTTTATATGAAATTTCTGCCAATGGATCCCTTTCACCTAAATCTTACACACTGAACATTTAAAATGTGTGTGTCTCTTTGTGGTGTGACTGTTGTAGTTTAGTTCTGGCTTTTGCTTTTATGTTTTCCCTTAATGTGCTTGTGCAAGATGTGTTAGACACAGTATAGATGAGCAGTCCAATTCAAATTACATTACGTCCACAATTATAAGATAAAGATGTGATGTTTGACAAATAGTTGTCAATGTTAGTTGAATTATTATTGCAGGTGTTAATTTTAGGTGCCTAAAAAATATGGGTTTTTTTATACTTTTCTATATGAACAGTACGGGTTTGTGACTTGTTTGCAGGCGTACCTGAGCCTTCCTGCGGGAGTGTCGATGACGGAGGGCCACTGTCTCATCTGTCCACTCCAGCATCACTGCTCTGCCACTGGATTGGACGAGGATGTCTGGTCAGAAATGCAGGTCAGCCAATCAGTGTTCCCTTCTAGTTTGGCAAAATAACAACTTCTATGACTGTTGTTTTACAGCAGTGGTTCATAAAAGAAAGTCTGATTTCAATCTTTCAAAATTTAACACGAGTTTCCTGCTGCTTTGCTGTCCCCAGCTGTTCCGGCGTACTTTGGTGCGTATGTTTGAATCCCAGGAGATGGACTGTGTGTTCATGGAAACACACATGAACCCACGCAGAAGACAACACATGGTCCTCGAGTGCATCCCACTGCCCCGAGAGTTGGGTGATATGGCACCCATATATTTTAAGGTCTGTTGTCTCATTGTTATGATGAAGCACATTTATGGGATGAAGGCATAGGTTTGAGTCTAAGGCAGGAAAATCAAATGGTTTTAGAATTATGAATGTTTTCTGTGTGTCTCCAGAAAGCCATAATGGAGTGTGATGAGGAATGGGCCATGAACAAGAAGGTTGTCGACCTCTCTTCAAAAGACATCCGCCAAGCTGTATGTTCCCTTTTTTCACTTTCTTTTTACCAATCTGTCGTTGATAATTTTTCTTTGGTTATTCTTTTGTCATTTCTTGTCTTTCCTCACTTTACTCCGCTCTTGTATTTTCTCGTTCTTTTTAAAGTTTTAAAGTTTTTTTTGTGTGTGTGTTGCCAGGTTCCTCGAGGTCTGCCCTACTTTGCCGTAGACTTTGGACTCCAGGGAGGGTTCGCTCATGTCATAGAAAATGAACAGAAGTTCCCTCATTACTTTGGCAAGGTCAGTTTGTGAATTAAGGCTGTTACTTCTCTTACAGTTTCATATTGTTTTTTGTATTTCTTAGCAAGAAGAAGTCACTATCATTTTGTTCCAGTAACTTCATAAAACCTGCACATGTGTGACAGTGGGTCGCAGTTCCAAATCGATCCTCCAAAGATCGAGCAGGATTTCCACCTCACTTTACATTAAATCAGTCACTTCATGACAACAGAGATTTAAGAACATGTTTGTTGATAACTCACCATACAATTTTAATAAATTGTTAGTCAGGCTTACAGTAAAGCAACTACTGTCATGTCAAAGTTGCTTCACATGAACTTTGTTAGGATTTTGATATTTGATTGGTTTTCTACTATAACTTATCAATTCAAGCAAATTCTCACGGCAATGTTTCAAAAACCATCAATCTCCTCCCCTCTCAGGAAGTGGTCGGAGGCATGATGGACCTGGAGCCGCGACGTTGGAGGAAGTTGATCAGAGAGAACTTTGACGATCAGAGGAAAAAAGTGTTGCAGTTTGCACAGTGGTGGAAATCGTTCGACTGCACCAAGACTGAGAGCTAACTGAACACAGACAGAAAAGTATACATGTTGGATTTTACTTGGGAAGACGACAAACTCGCAGTCATACAAACTGTGCAGGCGTCAGTACAATTTTAAATGTATTATTGTGGGAACCTTTTTCTTAAATAAAAAACAATCAATTAAGACTCTTTTTCATAGTTTGCATCAGAACGTTTTCAGAAATCTACTAAACACAAGTAGACATTGCATGCTGATTTACAAGTAATTCTTTAAGGCACCAACAACAGTATTGATATTCTACCACAAATGGAACGGGTCACAGCGGATTGAGTGTGGATGAGCTGTAAATCACAAAACATGTTTATCTACATTTCCCTGCCAAATAAGCTTCATGGAAACCTACTGTAAGCAGCTCTATCTCCGTCTGCCTCTGCATACATCCCAAAAACAGCTTTTGTTACTAAAATTAAAAAATGGGCAAAAATGAAATGTGTGAAGAATGAAAAGTGACTATCTATGCTCCTATCTGCACCATTCCTGTAAAACTGGTTCTCAAACTGGGGGGTGGGTGTAGACTGACACCATGCTGCATTTATATGATTCACACAGGAAAATAAACAAAATACGTTGGAAGATACAACTCAGTTTGAATAATTTTTTATTAATTACTTTCCCTCAATCATTGTTAATGATTGATATAAAGCAATTTGCAGGGTCAGGGGGAGTCTGAATCACCACTGCTGTAAAACTACACTGTGCAAGAGGATCATTTTGGGTGCAAGACAGTGTTGTGTGTCTTTTTGTAGTTCACTTTTCCAACATAGAAAACAACAAAAACACACTTTGATACGTTAGTGGCAGTCTATTCTTGCAGCCAAGTCGTGAATTGTGGAGTCGAGCGCCTCCACCCTCTATTTTCCACGCCTCTCTCTTCTCCACTGCTGCTCTCCAGTCCAGGGATTTAATTTCTTACTCTGTGGCCTCCTGATCTGCTGCAGCTGTCACTTCATTTTAAGAGGTTTCAGTGTCATCACAGTCAACCCGGGCCAGTGTGTACACACGCACACGCCGCAGCATCGCAGCCCTCACCCCCGGCCCGGCCTGCTGCGCATACACTTCCTCTCATGAGCAATCAGCCACCTTTCCCCGGTGTGAGACCTCATCTGTGTTTTTTCAGTCGTGCTATTGGCTCTTTGATTAGCTCATCACTTCAGAGGCTCACCTTATTTCCAGGCTTCATCTCAGACACCATGTGGTGCATGGGTGCTGCTGGTTAGTGCTGAATCTGTGTGAATCACAGAAGAGGTAGATTTCACGTTGGTGTGTGTTGCACTGTTATGTGTATGTGGTCACAGAGAGAAAAGGGAAATGCCTCAGGATAACAAACCTAAAAGACATTCAATCAAATGATGAACGCAGGTATTTGTGTTATCGCAGTTAGATCATTGTTCTGTGATCTGGTCCAACACATCAGACAGTGATTTGAAAAAGCTAGTAAATAATTGTTTGGCTTTGTAGTAATCTTTGTACTATGTAGTAATATAATTTTTATCAGACACATTATTTTACTCATTTAGTTATCAAGCAGTGGTGGCCTGGAAAGTTCTTTGACATTAGAAAATAACACATGTTTTTTTTTTTTTTTAAACTTAAGGCTTTAGCCCTTTAGCTCTACACGACTTTCTTGTTTATAGATTTACTTGTTAGTGTTGAAGATGCAATGTGGATGTAGAGAGCCATTAGCCCATTTTATCATTTGTAGCAGTATGGTTTAAATTAAGGGGAGATTTATTTATGATCTTTAGAAGCTGCTCCCTGGGACCGTGCACCGTGTAATTTATATTGTGCAAGTGACAGAGAGGCCCAGGTTCATGGTTAATAGCAGCAGAGTGGCGTGGAGTAATATATGGTTATGGCCAATTAGATTGGCTGGGGACAGATTTATGATGGGGGCGGCCATTTCTTGTTCCTCTGTCTCTACCTCACACACACACACACACTTACACACACACCTACATACATGTATTTTTCTAGAGGGATTTCGCTACCTCTCACACGGTGCTGTTTCCTCCTCTGTAGCTTGGTTTCATTCATTCATTGATTCGTCCTCTCTGCCTCAGGGTCCCTTATTTCTTCTCTTTTCTAATTCCCTCACATTCTCTCTCACACTCCTCATTGGGCATCATTCGCAGGCAGGAGACAGAAAGATGAGGCGATAATGCAGAGTCGTCATGAGTCACAAAATCCAAGCTGACGGCCTCCTAAAAAACTTTACACACACACAGAGGAGAAATAAAAGATTTATAGCCTCTAATGACAGTGCACAGCAATAAAAAGCTTAAAGTGTGTGTGTGCGTGCGTGTGTGCGTGCATGCGTGCGTGCGTGCGTGCGTGCGTGCGTGTGAGCGTCAGGCACGTCCATGAATGTATAATGGTGTTTCATGTTTGAGAGCATCCTCTACATATCTCTGAGGGGAAGGCACCTGGTTATGACTGGTTACCGTGTGACGGAGCTGAACCTCTTCTTATCTCGTTGCATTCCACAGCTACACGTGTGTTTGGGGTTTCGATGCCCTAAACTCCTCTCGGTGTGGCTGGAGGGTTTTGTCTATATATGGTGTTTTGTCCCATTTGCCTGCTTTTACGTGAAATATCTCTTGTGAGTTCCAGGGTTTTAGAGTTCACCTAAATATGCAGGGTTATACCTGAAGTTACACCATAAATCTGTTTGAAAAACACGCTGGTTATTTCCTCCCTCTCCTCTCACGTACTTTTTTATGGGCCAATTTACTGCAGTACTGTAAAATGTATTGCCTGATATTTAAGGATACCATCAAGAATAAGAGACAATTCCTCAACGCTTGCTTATATTTACATTTATATTAAGACAATGCATAGACTGTATATGAAGATGGACGACACGTCTCCACTTCCTCCCAGAAATGAAGGCAAAATATCCAGGACGCAAACATCGCCATCTTGTACATTTGGAGTTTGCGCAGCGATCGTCATGAGTTTTCACCCTGTTGTTATAGCATCAAATAATGAATAAAAGCCAAACTCAGCAGAAATATTAAACACTTGAAAAAATGACAGAAACCATCTTTGAGAAACATTTGTTTGACTCGCACTTTGACTTTTAGTTTGATCTATGTCCCATCCACTAACATGATAAACTGTATTTATATTATTTATTCTTCCCTCTCTATATTTTTTTCTGTTACAATAATATGGGCCCAAAAGATTTTTTCTGTTTTGTATTTTATCTTTATTACTGGTTTCTACCACCTCATGTATTTTTAACATTTTATTTGTGTATTTATGTTCTGTTAAATAAACAGTTTATTCGGTATCGAACGGTTTATATCCGACTACCGCAGCCAGCCACCAGGGGGCGATCAAGATACTTTTGCTTCACTTTTGGTTAGCCGTCATGTCGTCCAATCTTTATATACAGTCTATGCAGCAAGGCATAAAGCCTTTTTATATTATGAAAACAAAGGGTTGGCAACAATAAGTGCACACACCTTTCGGACTCATTATAGGAAACATATATCATAATGTTGTAATATAAGCTAAATTATATCGATGACCCATTAAAGTTAGGGTTGGTAATCCTGAAGAAGCTAGCAAGAGCAGGCTACATATGCTAATGACATCCCACCCCCTCCCATCGGCCTTCTCATCGAAGCTAAAACCCGAATCAACGTGCACAGACGTGTACGCCGGCCAATTGATTTCTTTCAACTGATTTCAATCTCATGTGCAATATTTATGTGTTTCAATATAATATGCGATATCCAACATTACCGACTCCTTCATTTCGCCTTACTGCAACTTTAGTTAGATATTACTCTTTACACTTAATTTTATTTAATTTACTATACACTTATACTTTTACTTCATTTTTACCTTCAGTTGTATTTTGGACATCGTTTTTTACTGTGGTTTTATTGTATTATGTTCTATTTATATTGTTCTGCACTGTAATCTTGGAGCAAGCTGTCACATGAATTTCCTTCGGCATTTATAAGGTCTTTTCTTATCATACTTATTGATGGCTTTCAGGACGTGAAGAGGATTTCAACATTTCAGATAAAAATTGTTGCAGAAACAACTTACCAACCACTCCTTTAAGGTTCCCACTACATAATGGCTCCATCAATTCATTTTAGCTCTCAGGAGCATTGCCACTGACAGAACAGGATTAGAACAGATAATGTTATTTTGAGATAATGAAGTGAATTTGATTTCATCCATGTTAAGATACCTGCAGGATTCACGTGTGAGGGGGGGCGCACCATCCTTCCTATCTGGCCTACTCTAATTTCCTGACAGTTGTCGGTCTGTTTCCCTGTCTGCAGGCTGCAGGCTGCGAGCTCACGGCCGTCCCTCTGTCAGTGGCCTTATCTCCTCTCAAACATTATTTATTCCACTGTAACGTTGGTTTTATTAAATGCCCACATTATTACTGATGGATGGCCGACTGATCGCTAAGAGCAAGCGACCAGATAAGGGAAGCGAGATAGATGGAGACTGTGTGTGTGTCAGAGTGTGTGTTAGTGAGAGAGAGAGAGAGAGAGAGAGAGAGAGAGAGAGAGAGAGTGAGAGAGTGAGTGTGGGTGTGTGTAAGTAAGAGGAGTGAAATTCTATGCGGTGTATTGGGGTCATGCTGCTCCACAAAGTCAAATGAATTAGTAGGCACCTCCAGGAAATTACACTGCAATGTGTGTGTGTGTGTGTGTGTGGGGTGGCGCATGCACGTGCACGCCCTTGCATGATGCATCATGGCTGTTTGAGTGTCTCTCTGCTTGTCCCTTTGGGGCCCTTAATGAACAGACATACTCTGCCAATCAAGGTCAAGGTCACGGCCGTGATTAGTGCCAGACACAGGCATGGTCCTGCTCTCTGATGAGAGACGGCGGCGGTGCACCATGTTGCCAGCTCCATTATCTGCCTGTGCAGCCATATTTGTCCTTGTATACCCATGTTGAACACATTTGGCCCGGTGCTGTGAACTTGGCTCATTGGCCATGACTGTTGCTTGATGAGCGTCAGATGTTGCTTGATTGCTTTTTATGAACTACCTGCCAACATGGCCCTTTTGTGAATGACACTGTGTAAAAACATATAAATATATTTACTTAACATTTTCACGAAACATCTGTAAACATCTAATTACATTTTTTAAACAAACCCGAAAGAAACAAAGGGTCCCCAGGGTGTCCTGTGAATGGAAGACTCTATGTGGCCCCTGAGTCTTCATTGTTGTGTCTGGGAATTTAAACAAAAGCAAGGTGACCGAAATTTTACAATAAAACACACACGCGCGGCTCTGCACAGCTATCCTTGTTAGGACTTTGCATTGACTTCCATTCATTGCGGACATTCTAACCAAATCATCCTCCTTAGCCTTAACCATGACCAATTCAAGCCTAACCCTAACCACTATTGGATGCATGGGTGGATAGATAGAAAGACCTATCTATCTATCTATCTATCTATCTATCTATCTTTCATCTGATTTTTGTGTCCAACTACAAAGCAGCACAGCGCGCCGTTGCGCACATCACAGTGCGAGCTCGCAGACCTCTCTCTCTCTCTCCGACTCTCTCTCTCTCTCTCTCTCTCTCTCTCTCTCTCTCTCTCTCTCTCCCCCTCCCTCTCTCCCTCACCCTATCTCTCTGTCTCTCTGTCCTCGCATCTCGCGCACCTCCACTCTCACGCGCCACCTCTCAGCAGCAGCACACAGCCCCGCGGGAGGGGACGACGACCCCCAGAAACGAAACGAGACGAGACGACAAAAAAGCTGAGCGCTTTGCGGAGACAGGACGGCTCGTCTGCGGACACACACACACACACACACACAAACACAAACACACACACCGGAGCAGAGAGGACGAGGACCGGGGAGAAGAGGAGGAGGAGGGGACGGAGGAGCGCTGGAGGAGACGCGGACACATCTGCCTGACATGACTTCAGAGGATTTTCTCTCCGGTGGAAACAGAATAAATGAGGGAGACGCAACATTCTTCGGAGGAGGCAGGGGTGATGTGTCGGAATTACCAGTGAGGACCAACATGTTGTGTCTGTTCCACCACCTGAAGACACATCAGCTGCAGAAGACTTCCAGCCCGTTTAGATTTCATATATTATTTTAGGGGTCCAGGGTGAGTCGGGCGAGTCGGGCTGTCTCCAGGGGAGTCGGCTGGATTTGTTTTGGGGGGTAAAGGAGGAGGAGTTTTTTATTTGTTTTTAAAGAGGCGACCCCCCCCCCCCCCCCCTTACATAAATGTTTGCGTGCCGTCAGTGCTCCAGTTCTCTGTCGACCACCCCCCCCCCAACCTCCCCCTCTGAATAGTGAGTCTCACGCGCAGACAGACGCGTCTCATATGCGCACATAGTCACAGACAGACCTGACCCGGACATTATCCCACGCGCCTGCACGCACGCACACGCGCACACACATTACACACGCACACGCACATAATATGCATACATAATCTTATGGACATAACCCTCCCATCCTCACCCCACCCCCCCCAAAATCTGATGACTCCCCGGAGTAGAGGTGGACGTGGTACGGAACCGGCTGAAGCTTCATCATCATCATCGTCCTCAACGCTGCCACTGTCATCATCACCAACCTCCTCCTCCTCTTCCTCGCCATCACCATGTCCTCGTCGTCGCGCAAGATCTCCTCCGAGTCGTTCAGCAGCTCGGTGGGCTCGGACTGCGGGCTCGAGAGCCCCGGCGGGGACGCGGGGGACGGCGGTCCGGAGACGGGGGAGGAGAGCCGCGGCTGCCCCTTCTCCTCCTTCCACTCTGCCCCCAGAGCGGTGATCTGGAACGGCCGTAGCCTCGCCGAGAGGCCGGCGTGCCCGGCGGGCGAGCAGCAGCAGCAGGGACCCGGCGGGCCGCACAAGAGGGTGACCAGGAGGAGACGGGTGAACCTGGACTCGCTGGGGGAGAGCCTCCGCCGGCTGACCTCACCCACGGTAGGCCTGCAGCTGACTGTGCCCCCATGATATATAGGCTGTCATTAAATAGGCGTATACCTAAAGTAAGTTAGTGCTATTACATAATAAAGCCACCCTGTCTCCTATTATCCAGGACTTTACAGTGTCTGGTGACATTTATGATAATATCCTTCACCTTATAGTCTATAAAAAAGTCTATTATCTTCCACAAAGTTGTGCATCATTCTTCTAAAATCTGTTAAAATGGTTTGGGTCTAGTTTGTTTGTTTAGATAGGCACATTAGTGACTTGGTCCTCAGAAGATCCTCAATATGACCAGGGTTAGGGTTAGGGTTAGCCTGAGGCGCCAGAGTTCAGAGGGAACACAGCTTTGGGAAAGACAGCATTCAAACTATTCAACCACTGTTTGATTCTCCAAAATCCCAGTTTATCTTTCCCCACATGGATGTGACGTGCTACCTATGAAAAAAAAAACGCTCCTGATAGCTTCAATCATCTGGCACATTATGCCATTAAAATGTTGTTGTTAGGAAGAGAGATACATATATAGAAAGATATTCCCATGCCATGTCTGTGTTTATGTAATGATGTTGGGAGTGAGACAGCCTGTATCTGTGTTTGTGTGTTTCGGTTTTATCCATGTCTCACTTGTATTACAGGCTGTAATGTAATGAAGCAGCTATTAGAACTGAGCCCAATTGTGATAGATGGCGTGTGATTAGGGCATTGGCTGTTGCATAGTTGGGATTGGATTGCATCTCCTGTAATGTGGCCCCTGCTGTGTGGCGGCTCAGCTCTAATATATACAGAGACTAGATGGACAGATGTTCAAGATGTGGACAAAACAGAGATGTCACACCAGAGAGGGTTTTAACTCTTGGTCATCCCGTGATCATAACAATGAAGATACATAGTCAAGTGATATTAAGCTGAATGCAAATTAGCAGTAAGTGTAACAACGTACAAGACTCACCACTATGACCATGGCTTAATAATTTATATCATATACATTTTCATAAAGAGACATCATATTATGATATTCATCATATTCCACTACAGTATAAACTGTAAAATGCAAAACTGCATCAGGAACTTTTGGCTTCAAATGAGTAAATCCTAAAGTTTTGTGATGTAAAATCGTCAGAAAATGAATGTTTCCCAACTCTGACGTTATCTGACTATTTAATCAAGATACCAAAGATCTGACCGACCCAGGGAGATCATAAAGAAGACAAAAAATAATATACCAAGGATATGTTCAGCAATATCAAGGCAAAAACAGACAAACAGTAACATACATACATAGACACTTGCAGTGTTACAAGAACTAGCAGTAAATGTTTTTAAAAGTGATTAATTCTCTGGTAAATACGAACATTTTTTTAAAGATAGGTTGATAGTCTCATAAAGATGGATGACATGACTGCTCCCCAAAAGTGAAGCTAAAGCATCTTGATCGCCACCTGGTGGCTGGCTGCAGTATAGGTCATAAATCACGCCTCCTCCCTGTTAGTGTATGGGACATGGATCAAGTCAAAAAGTCAAAGTAGGCTATGTCAAATTTTCTCAAAGATGGCTCCTATCATCTTAGGTAGTTCTTATCACACTAATGTATGTTCAAGTGTTAATATTTCCAGTAATTTTGGTTTTGCTTAGTTATTTGATTCTATAATAACAGGGTAAAATGTCATGATTGACTGGAGAGACTGACTCGTGATTGGTTGATGTTGGTACCTCAATGCGGCGGCTCGATCCCCCTCTCACTACTGTGCAGACTCTGCCTCCAAATTCGTTCGTATCCAGGATATTCTGACTACATTTCTTGATAGTTGGAGTAAGTGGAGATGCATCGTCCATCTATATATAAAGTCCTTGGTCTCAAGCTGCTGTGTGTTATTTTTGACCACTAGGGGTCTCTAAAACCCACTCACTACATTCAACATTTTCCTGTTCAGAAAGTAATGGTTAAGATTTTAGCTAGCATCTGCCAACCTACACATCCAACACAAACGGAGCAACATGAGCATTTCAGTGTCATCAATGTAACTGTCTCCCCCTGTAGAGTGTATGAGCATTTAAATGTTGATCATACTTCTACATTCCGTATCCGCTGAGGGTTGCGTACTTGTTCTGGTCACATGTACATGCCCACGGTTCCATTCATGAATAAATTTGGGTCCGCTTTGGTCTGGAGCTCCATGCACCTGATCCCATGTCCAATTCCATTCATTTCCAATAGGCCAATATTTCCAATATTGTATCCGGGGCATGCGCAGTCAACGCAAACAGTCAGCATGCTCCCAAATTTTGTGCTGTCCGTGGACATCCTAGTGGACGAAATTTACATCACAAGGATCATAGTGGACCACAGCGAACTGGCGGACGCAGAAATGATGAATTCTCCTTTCCAGATGATCTCCCACATCTCCCTCTCATTGGTTTGTTAAGTGTTCTTCACTAGTAACTCGTAAACCTGCGCTGTCTGCAGTTTCATACTGTGCATATTATAAATTATAAACCAGATCAGTTTAGTATGAGGTGATTTTGTTTTAGTCTTGTCAGTGCAGATAACCAAAACAAGAGCTGAAAGTGGAAAGTATGGTGTTCTCAGTGGAACCAGCGATATTAGGGCTCAATTTGCAGGACTGTGAGTCAATTGATTCAATGTCAGCATTGACAGTTTCACTTCTGATGTATCTTAGTTTAGATTTCCCCATTAATGAGTTATTGAGTACTAGAGAGACGAATGTATTGTGGTAGTGATTGCTTGATTGACAAGTTTCTCAGCCTATCACAGTCAGAGGTAGTTTGTGCCTTTAAATACTCTGTTAATAAACTGTTGAGACACAATGAGATGGATTTATAACTAATGGAAGTGGATCATATACATATACCTCTGCCAGGGCCCAACAGCCCCCTTAATTCTGCACCTAATGTTCATTTAGAAATTGTTTTAAAACTACTAAAGAATCCACAATTGTGGTTAGTTACAGATTTATTGGTCTACGGTGGCTGAAAGAAAGCCTCACCCACACTTTGAAATCCACTAGATCCAGGTTTTTATTTGGATCCACATTGAATTGCAATGTGCCTAAAAATTTTAATCAAGATACATGAATTATTCGAAGATTCATGCCAAAAATGAATAGGTTCTTCCCTGACCAATGTCCCATCCTTCCACTAAGTTTCATGGAAATGTGTTCAGTAATTTCTGCGTAATTCTTCTTACAAACAAACCAATTAACTAACACAAAAACAAAGGGACGGGGGTGAAAATAGAACCTCCTTGGAGGAGGTAATTAATTAACAGAGATAGGTAATTTGTCCTTTAGTTTGCTTCTGATCTAAGAGTCTGGATCTGATGTTTGTTCCAGGTTCACAGTATTTATGTTTGTTCCCCCACATAATAAGTGAACTGCTGTGTTTTCAATAAACCACTGAAAGTTGTGGGAATAGGTTTCTCCAAACTGCGAATGCTCAGACCCTGCGGTCTCGTTCCTGGGGGAAATAGATGTTGCAGAGAAATCGATAGAGGAGAGCAGCGACTGTCAGTGTCTTTGCTGCCCATGCACAACCTTGCGAAAATAATGAAATTCAACAGCACAGCTAAAAATCTGAAGTTAGTGTATTTTGGAGAGGGTCAGCGAGAGCCAACTTCAGTTCTCCGCTGCAGCTCTTATACTCACCCTGATCTTTGATAGAGCGACGGAATAATAGGGTAAGGGGGGACACTTAAAGACAGGGTTGTATCACACTCAGTTGTGACATCCTACATTTACATATGGGTAGGATTGTAGATGTGTGTGTGTGTCTATCTGCATGACAGCATATTTATGTGTAGTTACAGACATCAGCTGGACATAAATAGAGGCTTGGAAAATAACTAAATATGTAAGGACCATTATGGTGATGTGCTTTGGTCACAGGGACATGAAAAGGTTAAATGTATATAAGAGTAAATGTGAGTTAATAGTGGTGGTTCCATCAAAAATATGAATTGCTGCCATAAGTAGGAACATGCAGAAATCAATCTAGCTTCACGCACGCACGCACGCACGGATGCACGGACGCACACACCGGCTGCGTGCAGTGGCAGTGCCTGTTGTTGACTGCAATGGACCATGACAGAGAGAACAGAGCATGCTCTCTCTGTGGTTGTCTTCACCCTGACCACACTGACCCAGAAGCAACAACACACACGCACTTGCATGTGTGCATTCACTTTCTCTCTCACTCCCAGTTACATGGAAGGTGGCCATTAGCTTACTGACCCATGATACTGATCAAAAGGCCTAGAGTGTTGGCCACAAATATGACAAGTGTGACACAAGTGTGCTATGTTTACTCTGGTAAATCATGAATCTGTGGTTTCATCTTCCGTGTCAGGAAATTATCTCATTAACATTTTTATTAAAGGCTCGATCCACCTTGCTGGATACACAGATTGGTCATTGTAATGCAGTTGTACACATGTCAGCTGTTTTATTGGAAATGTCTTTGTTGGAATGCAAGATTCGCTCTAGGCTATACTCGGACTCCCCCTACAGGTGGGATGCGTAATACTAGGTCGTAAATACCAGTTGTGGTCTGAGCCTCCCAGTGCTCAAAACTGTACACACACTCATTTGTTCACAAGTTGATGGAGAAGAAGCAGAAGCCCCTCAGAAGCCAAAGAGCCATGTCGACAGTAGCATAAAAGCCAACAAGCTAACGAAGCAAGCAAGTAGCCGACGCAGTTATGTACAAGTATGTCGGTTTCAAATCACATTGAAGTGTGGGGCTAACTTGCTTAACCTCTGAGAAACTTCAACAAGCAAAAGTTATGAGTTACCTTTCCAATAAAAACAACGTCAGTTCAGCATCTGTCCTGCATCCTTTGGCCTCTTTTAGCTGTCAAGTGAATTATGCTCCGATATTAACTCTTGTTCAGTTCCTGCGTTCGCTTTCTCTTCTCCTCTTCTTCGTTTCCTCAAATTATGTCCTCTTCGGTTTCTTTGGTGGCTCTGCCATGATGCCCATACTGGAAATGGCGAGCTACTTGTCTCTTATAGCCGTAAAGCAGATTGTTAGTGTTCCAGCACTGTTACATAGTGCAGTTCCAGGCGTCCAGGATGCGCTGTGGCAATGACAGACTTGACATTCTCACTATTATAAGTTTGTGTACCATCAAAAAGATTTTGAAGATTTTGTTATTTTAAGGTATTCAAAACTACTTAGAGTCACTGTAAGGAGTTCAAGTTCTGTGAAAGAGGTAAACTGTCCATAAACAGAAAAATCATGTAAATTTCACATAGCCAAGCTATTTGTGGGCAGCTGTGGCTCATACGGTAAAGCGGGTCTTTCACTTATCAGAGGGTCAGTGGATTGATCTCTGGTTCCCTCCAGTCCACATGTCATAGTGTGTTTGCCCCTGCCAACAGTGTGTAAATGGATGATTAATAGAGAATCTCTATATATATATGGGCAGTACAGTATGAATACACACGTGTGAATGGGTGAATGTGACCTGTGATGTAAAGCAATTTGAGAATTCATTATGACCAGAAAAGAGCTATATAAATTCAGTACATTTAGTTAGTCCATTAGTGGGGAATGGGTTATTTAACAGCTTTCCTGCAGCAGTGAAGCCTTGGAAGCAAACAATTCATACAGATACCATAATGTTTGTTTATCCCTTACAAACTCCCTGTCTGTGTTGGAACTATTTCTACAATTTCTGTGATTTATCCAGACAAAACTGTACTGCAGGATGTATGGAGCTGGCTTTTTATGAACACCACAGAAGGTGAGATCATATGGGTTGTTTTCTATTTTTACTCAAAAGCGTGGTCTTTCCGTTTGAGAGCCAGACAATTTCACGTTCTGATTTTGTGATGCTTTCGGTCAAAACCATGCGCTTGCACTCAGATTTCCTTTGCTCCAGCTTCAGCTCTTCTGCCCGTGCTCACGCTGCTTCTGTGCCCACGTGAAACGTCTGCCCTCGGATTTCTCCTCTGCTCTCGGCTGGAATTGTTATGATAGACCATGCCAGTATATACTAATGGAAATTTGGAGAACTTCTCCACTGCACTCTGTCTATGTGCGCTTAATTTAAAATGACTCTGTTGTTCTCGGCGTTGATAATGTGTGCTTTAAAAACTTACCATATCCCAACAACCAGACAATCATGGCCGACCAAATCCTACCATCTCAGCACGATTGTTGTGTGACTGAGTGAGATTAATGTGTGTGACGGGGTATGAAGTTGTGTGCACAGTAAACATGCCAACGATTGTAACAATGCAGACTAATGATGATGTATGGGTACAGTGTGTTTGCACATGTGTGTGTGATAACAGTTTTGTGCCTGTGTGTCTGGTCCTGCTGCAGAATCCTGTGTGCACACACTGTGAAAGCTCTGTGGTAAATGAGTAGCTGAATCAAGGATGCAGAGGTGGACTGTCATGAGAAAACTGTTTTTCTACTCAGCTGTATACTGTGGACCTTCACACCCATGTGTCAGTGGGGAACTGAGTTATCTCTCACAAATAGTCTGAATAGCCCACTGAGTATTTTCCAGCTATCAGATCTACACAGTTGCTTGTGCCCATCTTACTCCTGTTGATGCTAAGTTGAAGAGTGGCTGTCGCTGTAGCTACAAGTGTTTCTGTGTTAATAGGTGTTGTTTCCAGTGTTGTTGAGAATAATCGATGAACATACTATCTACTAAATGCAGAAATTTGGTGTGATCTGGACACATATCTTCAATATTGATACACTTTGAATGAACTGGCAAATAGCACCTTGCCGTCTGTGCAGCAGTGGGGCGTGGCACTGTGCCTTAACAGGCAGCCTGCGTACCAAGTTGAACATGTCCTCGTCTATGTCCTCAGATACACAACAAGTACGGGTGCTTTCACTTTCTGTGATGAGTTATGTGCACAATCAAATAACCTACAGGGACGGCGACACTCAATCAAACTGTGCCATACTCACTCATACCACTGGCATATTTCAGGAATCTCTGTCTATCCGTCTGTCTGACTGTCTGTCTGTCTGTCTGTCTGTCTGTCTGTCTGTCTGTCTGTCTGTCTGTCTGTCTGTATCTGGCTTGAATATCTTGAGAACCTTTTACCCTATCACCTTCACACTTGACATGTGTATTGTTTAGGACTCAAGGAAATGCAGTGTCGAATTTGGTGCAATTTGGACTCGCAATACAATCAATATTAATAAACTGGCGACCAATGCTGACGTTGTCAATCACAACAATGTGACATTCACGGCAGCAGCAGCTGATTCTCCAGTTCGGGATTCTGAGTCGAGCTTCACTGAACTTTGAATAAACAGGCGAACAGCTCTTTGTGCACCAGCGGTGGTTCAGCTTCAGCTTCTTTACTTGCTGTAGATCAATTACTGCAGGTTATTTTCACAGTTTCAGACAGAAAACAGCATTAACACAGGCCAAGCAAACACATTACTGTATCAGTGCAGAATGGGCGGAGGCCTCAGAATGACCTCTCCAGCTGGCACTCTATGTTCTAGTATTGTCACTACAGTCCGGCATTTGAGCTGCATCACAGATAATCACATTGGACCCGCCCTCTCAAGCTTAGGCTGTCAGTAACAAACGCAAATCACACCAGCTGTGGACACACAAACACACAAACACACACACACTCTCGTATTTAATTACTTTCTCAGTAGGAATTTGAATAAGCATACTGTATGTGCAATACGGAAGTTTTACATTTGTGAAGTAAACGCACACAAACACACATACTTGTCTAATGCATTGACTTTTTCTTACAGACGCAGATGGTTCAGGAAGCTCTGCAGAGAACTCTACAATTCTACAGACAACAAGAGATCAGGTAAGACTGTTGCTGTCTGTGTCTCTCGCTGGTTCTTATTTTGACTCTCGTCCTCTTTTGTCATTCTCCACACTCAGCTACTCCCCCTGTCACCCGCTGTCTACCTGTCCCGGCGTCCCATCACTCAATTTCTCCCCTTTGCGTCTATTTTTCCTCACTTCCCTGTCTGTCTGTGTGCCTGTCTGTCATATCTGTCACTCATGCACCCACACACACACCCACACACACACACTCTCACACACACAGACACACACACACACACACACACACACACAGACACACACACACACACACACACACACACACACACACACACACACACACACACACACACACACACACACACACACACACTCAAGAAGTTTTAAGGTAGATTACATTTACATTTGTTAATGAATGAACACAGACACAGATCAGTCTCTGTGAGGCATTCACTGTCTCTACTACCCCTTATTCTCCCTGCCTGCCTTTGTTCTTCCTCTCTTTTTAAGTCCCACAGGATGAACACACACACACACACACGCACGCACGCACACACACACACACACTCCCTGTCAAAAGAGAAAAAAACTCTCAACCAGGCACACCATGTTCTAACATTGTCCATGAAGCACATATACTGAAAAGATTTTTATATCTACAGATGATACATCAACACACAAAATTCAATTCTGTCCTGTGGCCTCCAGCATTGTAAATGTGTCTCTTTGGGGATGTGATTGACTGAATACTTCATATCAAATTTGTGTGTTTCAGTGTATAATTATCTCATAGATATTATATTATTACATTATCATATTAGAGATATAGCTTCTAGCTTATTTCCTCCTCATTAGCTTGTCGTGATCTTATTGGCTAATCATGGCTCGTCCTGCATGTGAATGTTTTGTTTTGTGTCTTTGGCAGGTGTCAGGAGGTCTGCAGTGATGAGCGGCGACGAGAGAAGAGAGAGGAGAAGTGCCCGTTTCTAGAAAACTCGGGTTCAGAGGAAGATGTCTTACAAATCCTACAGTACATGGCAACCATACTGGGTAAGAAAGTATAGCAAGATGTGTGTATGTATTAGGGGAGAGGAGGGAGAAGGGGATTTATGCACATGTCTGTGTGGTCTTCTATGTATATGACTTGATGTGGTTGCTTGTTTGTGTCTTTATATTTAGCAAATAATTTCCATCCCTTTGTTTTTAAGGTCGATTGTACACTATTGTTTTATTTTAATTCGCTACCAAGACAAAAGAAAGCTGTTTGCCTTCCGTGTTCACATTTTTGTGTGTGTGAGCCATTTACTGTATAGAAAGATGGACCAAATAACAGCTCCCCAGAAATGAAGCCAAAGTATCTTTATCACCACCTTGTGGCTGGCTGCAGTATGGGTTATAAATCCCACCTCCTCCATGTTAGAGGATGGGACATGGACCAAACTAAAAAGTACACCATCATATATTTTTTTCTCAAAGATGGTTTCTGTCATTTTAAGTAGTTTTTATCATACTGATGTTTTTTCAATTGTTATTTTTGGTTTTGAGTTTGGTTTAAATTAATTAATGAATTCTATAAAAACGGGGTGAAACGTCACAATTGACAGCTGAAACAGATTTTTTATGATTGATTTGTGGGACCTTGCTACTGTGACTCAATCCCCCTATCGCTACTGCACAGACTCTTAATGACATCATTGGTGCAAGATGCTCAGCGTCTTTTGGCTTCATTTCTGGATAGTGGGAGGAAGTGAAGATGCTTTGTCCATCTTTACGTACAGTCTATGGTGTGAACACTTAACACATCCACCCAAAACCATCCCCCAAAGGCTTCACCTCTAAAAAACACACTGTACACACTTTTAATGGAAAAAAAGGTCCTAGGTAGTGCGCATGCAGACACAAGTATACAACTATTTACACATGGAAAAACACACACACACCCAGCATGACTCACACTGGAGGCTTCTACTGTCTCTGTGGCTTTTCATGATAAAACATATCACACACAATCACACAGATTGTCCTGGTGAGTCACCCAGTGCTCCCTCTGTACCATCTCACATCTCTTCCTGCCTCTCTCTAAAATATGTTTTACCTCTTCCCAGTCCTCATCCTCTGTCCTGTCTTGTTGTGCAGAGCTACCTCCAATGCATTAACTGTATTCATTTATCTTTCCGATCCAGCTCCGCCACTGTCCTTTTCAGCTTTCCACTCTTGGTCCCCTGCCTTTGCCTACAGATCACCCTTTCCTGTCTCCATCTCTTTGTACCTTCCCCGCTCTTAGTTGTGATTGAAAAACCTTAGGTCCATGTTCAAGTAAATAAAAGCGTAGAGCACATTTGCGCTGTGCAGGCCATTCAATGTGTAATTATAGTGCATGTTTTTGCAGCTTGTTACACAAGTAGCAACTGGGAGTTGGGAAGTAGTTTATCCATTCATCCGTCCATTTTATGCTGCTTATCTGGGTGCTACTCATGCTGGCAGCAGGCTAGCCAAGCAGCTCAGACATCCCTCTCCCCCAGCCTCATCTTCCAGCTCTTCCTGCGCGGGAACCCTGATGGCATATATAATCCCTACAGCATGTGCAGGATCCATCCAGGGATCTCCTCCCAGTTGGATGTGCCAGAAATACAACCCCAGAGAGGCGTCCAGGAGGCCTTAGCGCCGAAGAAGGCATCTGTGCCTATGACACCTCAACATAATCCATTCAGTTTAAACAACAGCACTTCTGCTCTGAGCTCCTGTCTAAGGTCCTCATTTGTCCCTAATGTTGAGCAAATACCTTTTAGCCACTTTTTGACCAGAGATGAACATTACAGTTCCCAAAGCTAAATTTAAAGCTTGGCAAACAAAACCAAACACTACATCAGCCTGGCTGTCAATATTATGCTCCTGTCTTACCACTTTCAAATGGGTGTATGCCGCTTTAAATGCTACTAGTGTAGTGGCTGTTCTTAACCTGCCTGTACGGAATTGTCTGTTTGCTTGGTCTCTGTTAATGCTGGTTGCAGCTTTCGTTCCGAAACTGTCAAAGTGACCTGCAGTAATTGAGCCTTGGCAAGACCTGCTGGTGGAATCAGTCTGCAGAACCATGAAGGTGATCCAGAGCTGTTTGCCTGTTTGGTGAAGCTTGACTCAGTACGCTGAATTGCCCGAACTGGTTGTTGTGAATGCGCTGTTGTTGTGATCTTCAGTGGTTACTTACGTTGAGGATTCCCAGCCGCCGCTGTTACAGACCGCTGGTCGCCTCTCTATTCAAATTGTATTAATATTAAACATATTGCATGTCCAAATCTCACCACATTCAACAATGCACTTCGACCTGGGGCCCTTAACAATACACAGGCCAAGTGGGAAGCCGATAAGATCAGTGATTCTCGACATATATGAGCCACATACAGATGGACAGAGATTTCTAGAATAAGTAGATGCACCGTGTTAAACTAACCTGAGTGAGTTCAGCTAGGAACAGACCAGTTGTGATGTCTTCATTAGTGCTTCCCAAACTGTTTTATTTAAGCACATTTTGTATTTAAATTTTTCTCGTTGTATGTTTCTATTTATAATTAATATACATTTTAATAATTGAATCCTATTTTTACTTCGTAATTCATTCATATGATTATTTAATGTAATCAAAATTAATTAATTATGTTAGCACGGCTTTGATATTTGATTGCTTTGCTTCTCTATGATTAATATGTTGAAATTATGTTTTGCTGCATTTAAATCTTAGTTTAAACAGACCATGGAGCAGAGGTAATGGTTTCTGCATTGCACACATTCATGCTTTACGTCCCCCCCTTTCCCAGGATTACCATACTGTGAGCTGCGGGAACATTTCGGAGAGGAGTTCTTCAGCCTCTGCTTTGAGGAAAATGAACGAGTGCTACGGGCTGTAGGTGGTAACCTCCAGGATTTCTTCAACGGCTTTGACGCCATTTTAGAACACATTCGAACCTCCACAGGACGTCGGGCCTCATCGGAGAGCCCCTCCTTCCAGTGCAAGGATCCCCATGAGGAGGAGAAAGGGAGAAGAAAGTTGGACCATGTTGGAGAGCGAGGAGATGGACAGGGAAAGATGTTGCTCCTTCACTGTTTCAACCCAGCTCCTGTTGTTGGATTGGTCATGCCAGGGTTGATCAGAGCAGTCGCCAGGCGGATCTTTCATTCAGAGGTTGAGGTGGAGGAAGTGCCACCACTAACTCCTTTATTGCCCAATGAAGATACAGAACACACCGACGGCGACTCTACAACCCCGACTCCAACTGCGTCCCCCACTGCCTCACCCACCTCGTCTCCGTCCCCTCCCTCCCCTTTTGCAACCTCTGTCCCCACAGTGTGTTTGTCCTTCCAAATCCAAGAGACACACCCTCCTTCCCTGTCCTCCCTCCCCAATGCTACTTCAGTGAGCAGGCCTCCCCTCTCTCTGTCCACCAACCCCAGCGACCTGCGCATCGGCCTGGCCACGTTCTGCCGTGCCTTTCCGTTCCACCTCGTCCTGGGGCCTCGCATGGAGCTACTGCAGCTTGGAGAAGGACTGAGGCGACAGGCTCGCATAGAGCCTCACCGGAACCTCTCGTTCAGGGAATGTTTTGAGATTGTTTCGCCCAAGATGGAGCCTTTGTTCCAGGGCATCCTGCTGAGGCTTGCCTCCCCGTTTACCATCCGCACCAGGCCTGACGCCTCACAGACTGGTACCAAGGAGAAGGTAAAGATGTCACACATAACAGATGACACTGTACAGATCATACTTTTTTACCATATACTAAAGAGTATTATTGCAGAGACAGTTATACAAGGCAAGAAGTGGTTTGTACAATGGGCAGTTCGACCATTTTGGAAATCAAACAGTTAAAATATTTTTGATTCAAATGAAAGAATCAAAGACTATCATAGAGAGAGAAGTTTAAAACATGTTTATTTCCTCACCTCTGCATAGCTGATCAATTGTGGCATGAAGCTGGTGTGAATGACGAATTGATGGTTTTGAAAAGGCAAAGCAATGGCTGGGTGCACACCCCCTGATGTGGGGGAGGGGGTTTCTGAGGCAATATGGCCATCTTACAAGCAGTTCTGATGTATGAGTATTCATGGCTGAATAAATGCATGGTAAACTGAAATCCAAACATGCCACCATGGAGCTCCACTGTCACCCAGAACGTCTTCAAATGATAACACATGAAAGAGTAATACTGTTGCAGTGGGTGAAATGGCTGGTAATTCATGAATAACATGGTTTATTCAAAATATGTTTTATTTAAAACATGGTTCTAACAAAGAATTTTAAATCAATGGCATATAGCTCAATGTTGAGAAGACTGATCTTGGTGATCTTTTGTGTACTTTTCTTAGTCTGTGTACAACAGTGACATTCTCGACCTGCATCATATTTTATGCTAATATCAACCTTTGGCTTCACGGATGATACTTAGTAGTAGCAGTAAGTTTCCACAGTGTTATCCCAGAGAGGATGTATAGTGTCTGATGCCTTGTCTGTACAACTGCAGATATTTTTTCTAACGGATAATTTCCCCTCTGTTTAAACAAAAATGATCTTTCCACATGACCCTCGTTTTACAAAATATCTCAGTCCAGATGAGAAAACAAAAACAACTACAAACGCTCAAGCAAGCATGCCGGGGCAGTAGGTGGCGATAAAGTCTATATCAAGGATCTGCCAAATACCAGAGTAGAACATTGTGTTCCAGGTAAATATATTGGGTGAGGCAGATGTCTGTGTACCAGTAATTTGGTGCAGTGATGATACGTTTAGCTGCAAACTTGTAGTTCAGCCTTGCAGTGCTAACAAAAGAAACATGTATATAGCTGCATTGTTTTTTTTTATAGTGCATGCTCTTTACACAAAGCAACAGTGGGCATGCACGAAATAAGCTGTGAAGACATAGTTTCCCAAATGCTCCATTTGTCATGAACACAAGAATACAGAGAAACATACGTTTTTGAAAATCTGCTCTCTGGAAGGTTCTTGTAAAACTCTCTGTTTGCGTGTGGTCGAGAGGCCAGAGGGAAAAGTTCGTTTAGCAAAATTCCTGCATTAGTGTGGACAAGACCAGAGTTTAATTAAGTTGAAAATATCAGATATTTGCTTTTAGGGAGGTATAGCAATGTTGTTGCCCATTGATAATATGCGTGTGTCACATCTTGAATGTAAAAAAGAAAAAAAATTCATTCCACTACATGTTACATCACAACCGCAGGCCAGTGATGTTTTGCAGGAGTGAGATTTGAAATGGTTCCAATTTGCCAGAAACAATGAAACAAACGGAGTTGTATGCTGTATCCAGTTATTTATTGATCGGATGGTCTCTGCAGGATGTCAGTGACAGGACCAAACAGCCTGATGCTAAACGGAACTGACAGAGGAGAAATTGATCAGTCCGGCTGCGGTGCAGGATTGTGTGTCTCTGTGTTTTTGTACGTGTGAGAGAGCCACATGCATCTTGAGCTCAAGTCACACACAAAAATAGGTCTATTGTTGAATTTTAAAAGTGTTGTCTTCTTCCCTCATGAGAACTAATGTATACGGAGTGATGGAGGAAGCACACTGACCTGGATATTACGGGGGGGGAAAGGAATTTGTTTACAACTGCAGATTCAGGGGCAATCAAGACACCTTTTCCTCACTTTTTGGGGAGTTGTCAAGTCGTCCATCTTTATACACAGCCTACGTATTATTCTGATCACATTGCATTACTGCTGCCTCACTGATCAAAACACTAGACCTACGTGGTCATAGCTTGTGTGCTAGTTTTGATAAACCATTTATAATGTTTTAAACTTGTTCTATGCTAAATGAGTGGGAGTTTCTGTTCAGTCACAGCTGTTTTCAGCTCAAGGTTAGCTGAGGTATCTGTGTTCTGGTTCTGTACAGTGGCCTCATAATCATCTGTCTATCTCATCCATTTACTGCCCATTGAATCAGGGTAGCTTCCTCTTCTGTTCCCTTTTCTGTGTGTCACCAGTGATCGGTCCTGGCTTCGCTGAGGTTAAAGTTAGACACTGCCTCCGAGCACCAAACACTATCTGCTAGACACTTGAAGGATTTGCGTTGCAGTGTGTGTTTGCGGAGCGGAGGTGGGCGGACACTATTTTTCTTTCTTTTCACCGTATGAATCTTCTGTCACCTGGGCAGAGAGGCGGAAAAAGGACAGAGAGAAAGAGAGGGACAGGCTGACATTTTCACTAGAAAGGGCAACGAGAGAAGGCGACATGCCAGGGTAAAGAGGCCACATTCCCCTGTGCTGCACTGTGTGTGTGCGTTTGAGTGGCCTGTGGTGGATTTTCAGTTTGACTTCTTTCCTGTCTTTGCCCAGGGACATGAGCTGTGCGAGAGACGTCCATAGACCTACTGAAAAGGTCAAATGGCCTCTCTCTCTCTGTCCCTCTGCTTAGTGTGAGTGCCGGGGTCAGCACATAGGGGAGTGTACACAGGGTGCACTGTCAGAAGCTCTCCTCTAACCAGTGCATCATCTCATTTCCCCTCACTCTACAGCCTCCTTCATGTAAATCCTCCTCACCTAGACTTGCTGTTTCTCTGTCAGACAGAAGGGGACCAGGTTTGGATTTTGACACACATTATCATGCATCAGAGTTTTGAAACATGAAAAAGTAGTTTCATCATGATGTGCCTAAGCGCTGAGTTGTAAAGCAAACGCAGAATCACTCATTTGCCACCTTCAGCTCCATTTACCAGTTGGAAGGTAGATATTGGATTTTTTATATGAATTTGAAGCTAAGAGCTGTTGTGTTTTATTGGTTGTCAGGCATGATAGACGAGGTATGTGGAATTTAGCCGGCTTGATTTGTGTATAACAAGGAAACTATGGTCACTAGGGCTGTTTGAGTCACACATAAACTCTTAAGTTCTTTCACACACTGGAACATCAGTCATGTAGTTTCATGATTCCTTTTAAAAACCCTCACACAGAGTCACCCAAGGTGTGAACACTCCAGTCCTATATCTCTCATCTTCCGACCCCCTTCATAGCGGAAGGATCATCAACAATATGTCAGGGTAATGTCTGAAATGAGTCGGAGAAAAAAGAGGTACATTGAGCCTTTGTTGATTCTGGTTCCTCAGTCACTCAGTGCTTTTAAAAAAACAATTATTTTAGAGTCTAACCATCCTTGTTCTTTGAGCCTGGTGGCCGGAGTAAGTCTCATTCATCTCATGGTCAATCTGCAGTAGCTTGTTGAATTTTCTCACTTTAAATCAAGCATTTGGGGCATTTTTTAATTTGTTTTCATAATAGTGCTCGTCACATATCCAGTGCTGCCTCAACCAAAGTCTTACATCATCATCCACAGGATAATTTGCCTTTCTCCCCTGGTCTTTAGACCCAGGTGGAAACACAGGTGAGCAATGGTCTGCCGGAGCATTTTAGTTCCTAAAAAAATGTTCCCTGGACTAAAAGTTCTGCGAACCTTTGGTCGATACGCGGCTTATGGTGAGTGTTAGATGTTAAAACAAACATGTAGCAAGAGTTCAAGCCTAAACCAGTTCGCTGTCTGATCAACAACTTCTTTTTTAGTTGATGTTAACAAAGTTGGATGTTTTTAGTATTTAAATTTAAGTCCTGGCATAGTGGAGCAGAGAAGAAACGCTCTTGGTTCAAATCCTTCTCCTTCTGCATGTGGTTTTTCTTCAGTTTTCATCCTCCCACAGTCCAAAGACATGCAGATTAAGTTTGTCTGTGTATGTTGGCCCTGCGATGGGCTGGCAACCTGTCCAGGGTGTACCCACCTCTCACCCAATATCAGACTGAGATTGGCTCCAGTTCCCCCTGCGACCCAAGAAAAAAAATAGTTGTATAAATAACAGATGGATGGAAATTTAAATCCTGCTTTTTTTCTCATTTGCGCCTCATGTCGCAGGCCAGTTAAAAATGGAGATAGAGGACAAGGAAGATTGTGACAGCCAACAAATATATCTTGGTTTAGGAACCAACAGGATATTCAAATCTGCTGTGTCACATCTGATGTTAAAACAAATGCTACTGTATTGTGTTTGTAGCGGTTTCTGCATCTGCATGTGTGCACCTGCGTGTCGGAGTACAAAGAGAATCTTGACATTAGCACCACGTTTGATCTGTTTCTAGATAAATCAGTGCCGTGACGGTTTGTTTGTTCAGTGGTGAGGGCTTTGAAAATCACTGCCCTCTGCACCTCTGTCTACTCTGGATACATTTACAAACTAGGGCGAATGAAAATGTAAGAGAGGAGAAAAATAAGTAATAAAGAGAAAACACCACAACAAATAAACTTAGTTTTAGTTTGAGAATATTAAAGAAATGACAAATGGTATAGAAATAGCTTGGCTTCATACTTTTCTTATTTAATATACTCTCACATTGGATGGATGATTTCTGCCATCTCACAAAGGTCTGCTTGTGTTATCCTTACATCAGCACCTGACATATAGAGACAGATGAAACAGGAACAACATTCGGCCAATGCTGGTGCATTTACAGTGATGTCTATCAATGTGAACTGAGTGTGAGATTTCCTAAATCCGGTTTATCTCTCTCCATGGTCTGTTATTTAGTACATTTAGTTACCATCTTCATTATTAGATTCTAAGGTGGTTTGAGTGTTAAGTTATTCTTCTTTAAGCCAGGACAAGTTACTAGAGGGACCTTAATCACACATAGGGAGAAATCAGAAATCAAACACATTATGTGGACCATCCATTACTACTAATATTTGGGATGTTGCTTCATCAATTTTGATTAAATACTTGGGCATAGTTGGCATATTTGTCATGTCTCAATTCATTTCTCAATTCAGGCCTCAGAGCTGTGTTTCCATTTCTGTTTAGTCTATAATTAATATTCTAATTGAATGACTTTTAGTACATAGAGGCCATAGACTGAATATAAAGATGGACAACATGACAGCTCCTCGAAAGTGAAGCCAGAGCAAATCTCATAAATCCCGCCTCCTCCATGTAAGTGGACCAGACTAAAAAGTAAAAGTACACGTCAAACAAATGTTTCTCAAAGATGGTTTCTGTCTTTTAATGTTGTTTTTACACACTGTTGTTTGTTTCAGGGCAATTTTTCCAGCAAGGTTGGTTTAAATGAGTTATTTGATGCTATAAAAACACAGTGAAATGTTATGATTGACAGCTGAGACTGACATGATCACTACTGCACAAACTCTGGCTCCAAATGATGTCAGAAGGGCAGGATGGCTTGAACCATAGAAGGGATATTTTGAATACATTTTTATACAATGGAACTTAGTGGAGATGCTTTGAATATCTTTATATAAAGTCTATGATATCAGTCTGTTAATGTTTTTCTTAGAAGAAAAATATATGGCTTTAAATTGATTATTACTTATGTCTGTGTGAGAGTGTTTTTAAAGGACTCATGAAACTACATGACTGATGTTCCAGTGAGTGAAAGAACTTAAGAGTGTATGTGTGACTCAAACAGCCCTAGTGACCGATTACCTTTACTCAGGTGTATTTAAATGTGAAATCAGCATTTTAACCTTCTGCCGACTCTTTAAGCTGAAGCAGCCAGTGACAAAGACGGCCTGTGTCCTTGTGCCTTGTACCCTGTGCGTGTGTGTGTTTTGTAATGTGGTGTGAGTTTGAGCGCCTGTGCTTGTGCACATGTTTTGCTGTGAGAGTGGGATGTACTGTGAAAGTGCCGCACAATACAGCCGGGGTCTCACAAGATAAGAGTGTTGCAGCTTTTTGTGGGTTTGTGTGTGTGTGTGTGTGTGTGTGTGTGTGTGTGTGTGTGTGTGTGTGTGTGTGTGTGTGTGTGTGTGTGTGTGTGTGTGTGTGTGTGTGTGTGAGAGAGAGAAGGATGAGAGCGGCTGACTCATTGACTCTTTGCTGCTCAGTGCTTGTTCATGCAAATGAGAGTCTGTTGACATGCCCGAGTCTGCTCACAAACGACAATCCATTAGCTGTCCGTTCCACCTTCCACCTTCCGCTATCCTCCTCTCCACCTCTCTTTCTCTCGTACCTCTTTTCCAAGTCCAGTGCATCTCCGTCTCATCATGTGTGTCTCTCTCTCTCTCATCACCCTCTGTCCTCACTCTCTCTCTCTCTCTCTCTCTCTCTCTCTCTCTCTCTCTCTCTCTCTCTCTCTCTGCCTCTATTTCCATCTCTGGCCCTTTCAGCCTTTTTTCCTCCCTTCCCCTCCCCTCGCTCCTGTTCATCCTACTTCAACTCCCTGTTGCCCATGGCGGTAATAACCTGAATCTGTACATGTAATACATCTGTCATATGTCAAATGTGCAGCACAGGGTGCGTAATGCTCAGCCCTCGTGATTACAAGGTACAAAAACATTTATATAAACTTGTGTATGTACACAGATGTCAAGCATGCATAAACAGAAAATAAACACAAATATGCATAGAGAGTGACTTAGAGGGGAATTGGTTTTGGTCTTGTTCTACATGTGAATAGTAGTAGTTGGGTTTAAATCAGTATTTGTTGATATATGCATCTAGCTGAAAGAATACTGATGAAACTTGCTTTTAAGAACATAAAGGATGTAATATTTTTTACTTTTGCTGCACAAGCTGTGCTGATGTCCAGTTATATAACACTCGAACAAGAAATTTGTCTGTGAAGATTTCGGGCACAGAGCTCCCTTGAAAAAATGTTACCTCCTCGTGGTGACAATCCAGCGACCTTGAACAAAAGCTTGGTGTAAACGTGTAACAACTTGCTACAAAGAGTAATCGCCACAGCGCACTGGACTAGGGCAAAGCATACTGTTGTGTTTTTATCTGCTCTTACAAAAAAAAAACAGTTTCTCTACATTCTGCCTCCCTAAAGTACAGTCAAGTCTTTTATAGAATTTTCTTTCAGCACGTTTTTGTGATGTTTTTACTCCCTCGACAGGCTTTCGTCACGTCTACAGTGCTACTATTTTCCCTTCTTCGTCCTCACGTCCTCTGTGTCCCGTCTTTCTGTGTCACTCTTTTTTTTTCCCTTCACCACTCTGTTTCCTTTTTCACTTTGTTCACTCACCTCCTCTCTGCTGTGGTGACAGAGATGCGGGCAGGAGAGAAGAGCGCTGAGTTAAACAGAGACACACAACTAGGCCAACACAACTGTCTCCAGGGATGTGTGTGTGTGTGTGTGTGTGTGTGTGTGTCCATGTATGGTTTGTATCTGCATCGGTGTGTGTGTGTATGTGTGAGATAGAGAGAGAGTTTGTGACAGGAAAATGAGAGTGACAGAGAAACAAACTCAGAGATGGTGAGATGTTGGTATAATTAGACCGACTGTACATGATCAAAAAGCCAACAGTTAGATCGTCTTGCAGCAGAGACGCAGTGAAACATAGTAAAACAAAACAGCACAACCGTAGGACGAGATGCAGGACGGTTTGATGACGTTTCCTGTCTGAGGTTGTGATGCAGTGCAGTCCTCATTTGAGACATTACAGTGCTCACAGGAAAGTCTGGACTTCTTAGATTAGTGACCTTTGTTTTACCTTTGGTTTCAGGTTGGCTGATCCAACTAGTGTGCACCTACAGTAGCATGTGCCAAGTATTGTAGCTGAAGTAGATATAAAGGCTAACTCCTGTTTATTACGTGCTTGTTTCCATCATTCCTATCTGTTCTCTTTTAAGATTTTTTATAAATTTATTCTCTTTTAAACATATCTTTCTATTTTTTTTTTCCTTTGTTCACTTTTATTTTTTATCTTGCTAATTGAATCTTAGTCTTTTTTGAAATTCTGCCTGTAGTGTTTCCTGATTGGTATTTTGGGAGTTGTGCGAGACGTTTCATTGCACAGGTAAAGACCCAAATGCACGCTGGTCGGTTGGGGCTGAGGAGGTCTCATGGATGGGAGATGGGGGGTCTTTGAGGGGTGCAGGTTGTCTGTGCATGTCCTGAAGATGGGTGAGATAGTGTTTCCACAGTTCTTGGTTTTTATGTGAAGCACCTTGTGTTACATCCGATTGGATGAAAAGTGCTGTAAGATATAAACAAAGTCTGATTGATTGATTGATTATTTTGACATTATAGAAGACAAGTTAATTGCAGATCTCAATGTAAGAAGCTTTCCTGCCTGTCTAAAACAATGATTCTCTGTTTCTTTTCTTTTCTTTCTTGTTGGAGATGACTGTGACATTTGAGCTCATCATTTCAAGAGTAACCATCTCAAATACTTTGTTTACTGATTCCAAAGAGTGTGACGAAGACAGACGTCGAGATATAAAGACATTTAAAGACACAGCAGAGACAGAGAATAGTACATTTCTACAAGGAAGGTTATTCATTTGCATCTGGCTCCTGGCTTCCCTGATTTTACTGTCTCCATGGAGATGGATGATAGTAAGCTCACATTCTCCTACTGCAGATGTACATGCATGTATATACTGCACAGTGTGGAGACCTGTGCCCATTTAAATATATAACCTCATTCATTTATATATATGTACTATACATACACTGTACATACAGTGCCGCACAATGTGCAGATGTCATACAGTCACAGTAGGCATGTGCTTTTACAATAATGTGGAGTAACCTACCTGCTAGCTGAATCAATGTGGTTCTCAGTCTGTCAAATAGTAGTTCGTACTGACGGCATCATCACACCAAGTTTCAGGGGATAGACGCGTTTTGAACTCTGACCCTGTGTTGTTATGAAGCTTATGTGCATATTGTATACTGGATGTTTCTATGCATGTGTATATTTATATATATTTCTATAGTAACACACACACACACACATACACACACACACACACAAACACACACACACACACACACACACACACACACACACACACACACACACACACACACACACACACACACACACACACACACACACACACACACACACACGAATGTCAGTGTCAAAGGCAGTGTGTGTGTTTCCCTGTTGGATGTATTCTGCGTAGGGAAACACTGTGTGTGTGTGTGTGTGTAGACCTCTGTGTGCAGACTGTATGCATTATGCAGACATAGGAGAGCCTTGTGCTATAAATAAAACAGGGCTGCTGTGTGCTCACTGGCGGAATAATCTATCTGACACTATGGAGAAGGAATGGGGGAGACAGAAAGAGGAAGAGCGCGGAGAGAGGAAGAGACAGGCAGCCATGTAAGACAGGTGGAGATGGAGAGAAGGGAAAAGAAAGCAAAGGAAGGAGCAAGGAGGGAGAGAAGCTAATGATGGGGGGAGAAGAAGAAGAGTGGTTTGTCCACAGAGCCCCAAGCAGAGGTGGTTAGCACAATGAAACAGCTAAAAGTCATATTTAAAAGGGCAGTTATGTCTTTTCCCAACATTTCCTTGGATAATTCCCCACCCAAGACCATTTCACTGTTTCTCTTCTACATATATCTACAAGAAAGACGAGGCAGTCCGTTCTGTTTGTGCTCATTACACCTGTGTTAAGCAGGTCCTGCACATTTGTCATTATGTGCAAGTGCAACCATGTGAAACTAATTCTTCGTCATATCTTTCCGGTACTCTTGGAGACAGTGCTGTTTGTGGAAATGCTGTCTCGTTCGTGTTTATTTAAAAACACATGTCGCACATCTGATAGAGATATCTGTACTTTCCTAGAAAGTTTGCGTCTTGATTCATCCGACGCCCACTCAAATATTTAATCTTGAAAAACATTACATGTATTATTATAGGTCCTTCAAGGACATGGCCTGTGTGAGTCAACCCAGTGATTATGACAATGACAGGATTGTCTCCTAGATTTCTAGGTCACCAGTTTACCCAGTTTTTACAGTCCCTCTATATGGGTCAGCATGTTCCGCCTGTGCCTGTGTGGATTTTCTCCGGCTTTCTCCACAGTCCAAAGCCAGGCAGACAGGTTAGGTTAATTGGCTCATCGAACTGGGTAAATTATTGGTTGTTTGTCTCTGTGTGTCAGCTGTGTGATGGACCGGCAACCTGTACGGGGTTTATCCTGCCTCTCGTTCCAATGTCAGCTGGATTTCTTCCAGCTCCAGTGTGACCTTGAAAGAATAATAGATGATGGATGATACCTTTTTTCCTTTCTGTGCATCCCTATCTCTTCTAAAATCTCCAGAATAATAGTCTCTTAAGTATGTTATAATGAAAATTACCTCTGGTTGTAGAAAACAGAAAAACTAATAAAGCAAATTCAGTTTCATTTTATGACAAACATTGACTATAAAATCTTCACTGTAGATAAACCAGGTAGGATGAACACAAGTTTTCGAACTTCACCCTGCACCATGCATTGTTTATAGAAAGCTCTGCACACAACGTCCAGCACACAAACAATGAAAAGTGACAGAATATTGTAGAACTGTTTGAGGAGGACTCACTTATGACAAGGAATAGCACAGGACAAGAAAACAGGCAGATTTAGAACGGGGACTGCACTCGTCCATATTAATGAAAGCCTAAGAATGAGCTTGTGTATTTCTGCATAAACCCAGGATAATTTTATATTTTTTTCTAAGTGTAAAACTTATTCAAGAAAAACTCATCAAAAAGCCAGATTTTCTGAATTAACCTTCTTAATCCCATGTGATTTCTCTCCCTGCCAGGTCATGGAACTGAAGGGTCAGATGATCCACGTGCCGGAGTCCTGCTCGCTGATGTTTCTGGGCTCGCCACGTGTCGATAAGTTGGAGGAACTGATGGGCAGGGGCCTCTATCTGTCAGATATCCCCATCCATGATGCCACACGGGACGTTATCCTGGTGGGGGAGCAGGCTAAAGCCCAGGATGGACTGAAGAAGAGAATGGACAAACTTAAGGTAGAATGGTTTACTTCTTAAACCTGGGTCTTTGAGTATTTACAGAAAATATTACCATTGTTGAAAAATGACTCAATCATATTGTTTTTTATGAGACAATTATGTGAACACTGCATGCAGTTTTTGCTGGAACAGTTTGACCAGCATGGAAAAATGGACAGAAAACTAATCACATTATGCAGGAAGTGTAGGGCTGAACGATATGCATTCAAAGATAAATGATAATTAGAAATAAATTATATTGTGATTATTTGGGCAGATATTGCGACTGTGATGAGTTATCATTTTAGGGAGATTGGTCATTTCGTTTTCACTTAAAAATATTTAAAAATAACGATGATGATGCTGATTTGGATGTTGCACTTGCCCACGTTGGGATAATTGGTATTTTTTATGAAAATGTTCCTTAGCCTTAGAGAATGGTTTTACATATATCTACTATGTACAGGGGGAAATCCAGGGGTGGGGCCAGGGGGGCACGGACCCTCTCCTGTCAGTTGTATTTTCTTTAAATACACCAGTCACTTACTAACAATACCAACAATAAATATGACATTTTGTAAAAAAAAATTAATTCTTAGCTTTGTTGAAGTACACAATGTGCTTGAACAGTACTGATAATGAAATGTAAAATATGTTCAATAAGGATGTATAATTATATATGTAATTGGCCCCTTTGTTTAAATTGTGGACCCTTAATGGCCCCTTATTTTGACAAATCCACCTAACTGACTCTGTCATGGCACAGGTAGAACTGATGACATGATTTGTGGTTAGGTGTAAGTGATTTAATTAGCACTTTACCAGTTATCAACAGGCCACAACATACACTGAGGGCCCCCAGCGTCCTCCTCTTGCATCTCCAACCTGCGGCTTTGGTTACGTTAAATAGTTTAACAGCAGACTAAAATACTTGACAGTCATTTTCTATTACTGTCTACAGTTCTTCACTATCGACCACCAATCTAAATGACAAATGACAACAATAGAAATAGTGAAAATATTCTCAACATTTTGTAGCCATGTTTTGAGTTATCCATCATGTTTGAGACCACACACTGATTTTAAATCCAATGCATCAGCTGTAGTGACGGGTTGAACCTTAGTGTAGCCTGCTCAAATCCATTCTGGCTGGAAGATCGAGGCTCCTGGGACTCGCTCTTATAATTGGCTTTCAAAGTACCCTTGAGCAAGTCACTGAGTCTTGACCCATCCATCCTGTGCATGTGCTTACTACATCACTCGCTCACTGCAGCTACTCCCCCAGGCCACTGTTATAAATAGCAATTTCTTAGTCAACATGCTGCTTGAACAATGGTATTGCACCGAGTTGGCATCAAGAAGCTCGCCCTTAGACACAAATATGCATATAAGGATACACGTTCAAATTAAAACGTAGTCTTTCTTTAATAGCAATATAACAAAGGTTCAACATATTTCAACAGATAGTTCATCCATTGCCCAAGCAGGTTTAGAGGTATAACACAGGTTTTAACTGCCAATGTCATGTTTTCTCTCCACTTGTTTTTTACTTGGTTTGACTGACAGCAGGTTTGCGCAAAAACTACTGAGTGAAACTTGGTGGAAGGATGGTACATAAAAAAGAACCCATTCAATTTTGTTGTGGATCCAAAGGGGCAGATCCAGGGTTCTTTTTTTAACTTTGCGAGATAGGGCATTTTTTTTTAACGTTTTCCCGGATTTCTCAGGCAATAATTCATGGATCTTGGTGTAAAAAAATATAGGTGACTTATATTAGTGTCTGCAATTTGGTGCAGCTTGATTGAATATAAGAGAACTGTTGTGGCTTGGCAGAGGTGTGCACTCTACTGAGTTATATTCTAGTTTTGAATGATCTACCTCGACTGACATATATATTTGTATATAACTGATATAATGTTTTTTATCATGACATATTTTTAGCCATGTCATCAAGCCCCAGGTGCAGTACTCTCACATGTTAGCAATGTTTTCATCACTGTCTCCATCAAAGAAAAACAAAACCTCTTCATCTCACCCTTTTCCTCTCTCCTCCACTAGGCCACATTAGAACGAACTCACCAGGCGCTGGAGGAGGAGAAGAGGAGAACCGTGGATCTCCTTTACTCCATATTTCCAGGTGACGTGGCACAGAAACTGTGGCAGGGTCAGCCAGTGCCCGCTCGCAAATTCGATGATGTCACCATGCTGTTCTCGGACATCGTGGGCTTTACTGCCGTGTGCGCCCAGTGCACGCCCATGCAGGTCATCTCCATGCTGAACGAGCTTTACACACGCTTCGACTACCAATGCGGCATTCTGGATGTTTATAAGGTCAGTAGACGGAAAGATTCACGCGTCTGCTTTGTGTGATGCATTAATACTGTGACTGTGACACGATGGGATATCAGGTAGGAAGGCAGGTGGATTCAAAAGGATTATTAAAAAGGAGGGTCAGAGGAATTACTTAAAACATTTAAGGGATTATGTGTACACAGACTGAGGGCACATCATCAAATAGTACCAGTTTCCCAGGAAGTGACAGTTTCCCAGAAAAGTAGAGCCTTGGTTTCTTGGGTTCTTTAAAGTGTCACTGTGTGTGCACTGTGTGTGTGCACTATGTGTGTGTGTGCGCGCGCGCGCGTGCTTGTGTTGTGGAAAATGTATTTGATTAATGGCCAGTCTGAGGGAGTTGAACAAAGATGTGTCAATATTGTCCATCTGACAGTGTGGCTCTGGGCCCTAGTTACAGTCATCGCTGTGGTCTGCTGCCGTTCCCTCTCTTTACCCTCGTCCTCTACATCCACTGTCATAGCGTCAGTTCTTCTCTTCAGTTTTACTCTTTCCACATTTCCTCCGTATTATCTCTTAGAAATTTGTCAGATGTCTTGAGAAAAGGAAGAAAGCTACAGAGAGGAAAGCAGACAGATTGAATAATATGTTAGAGGGTTGAAGTGTGTAGCAAAGGACAAGTGTGTGTGTGTGTGTGTGTGTGTGTGTAAAAGAGAAAGCAAGAACAAGACTGAGCCCCCATCTTCCCTCCGCATATGGTTGCCTCGTTGATTGTGGAACCCATATGTTCCCATTGTCATGGTTACTGTCGAAACAATTTAGCCGGTGGCGAGCCTTTAAACCAGAGCAGTTTGTCTCCTAGTTTTCTTTTCTCCCTCCGTTTTCTCCCCCTCTGCCATTTGCTTTTCTGTCTTCATGCTGTCCTGACATTAAGCTCACTCATTCAGCTGGAAACACAGCAACACATCCCTGAAAGTGGCACTCATTGTTGGCTTTATTACCATTTGCTCTTTTAGCTTTAAGTAGATTGTTTTTACTTCATTTCGAAAGGTGCTTGCCAGCACTGCAGTCTGTTTTTTTAAGCCCAACCAGGGACTGGGAATGACTCTTCTTCATGATGATATAAATCTAAGGTCATGTCTCTTACTATTGCTTTATTAGTAGTAATAAGTAGTAATATCAGACCTTGTTGCTGTAGCCGACAAATAAAGTGTATTGAAATTACAAAAAATCATTCACCTTGCAGGGGAGATGAATCTATTTGAATAAGTCACCCATATGAATTAATTTTTATTTGGGAATCATCACATTGCTGTTTAAATTATCAACTGAGATTGTTTCTCATTGGAACTACAAAAAACCCACTGATAATTTTCTATGAATTTCAGCTGATAAAGAACGCTCCAGATTGATTTGTGAACACCATATCTCAGAAACGCCTTGAGGGAATTTCTTAAAATTTGGTACAAACATTAATTTGCACTCAAAGATTAACTGATACGATTTTGGTGGTCAAATGTCAAGGTAATGTGACCTCACCCTTCTGTTTTGCTCAGTGAACACTAAAGAACACCTTAAGAGAATCCTTTCAAATTTGGCTCAATTGTTCATTTAAACTCACAGATTAACTGATTAGATTTGGGCGGTCAGAGGTCAAGGTCACGGCCTAACAGGATATATTTAATTCTGCATTCAGGGAATTTCTTCAAATTTTGACCAATTGTCACTTGGACTGAAAGATGAACTGATTTGATTTTAGTGGTCCAAGGTCTTGGTGACCTCATGTGACTAAAACTGCACTGGTTGGTTTACAATCGCAGTGTGCTATTTGTAGTTTCATCCATATCATACGGGAATTTGGTCATTTTCACCAGTTGTCACGGTGTGGGGGGCAGTTGGACCCAGACGCAGAGTTTAAACTTAAAAAGGTATAATTTTAATCAAAACGAATCTTTAACAAACCAAACTGGGAGCACAAAGGGAGAAAATACAGGAAGCTTACACGGGGGGGTGCAGAGGTGCAGAGGCTCAGGAGACACGGGATACAGAAGTACAGGGATAGCAGGGCAGGAGATCCGGACAGGAGGACAGGACAGGAGATTAGGACGGGTATACACGAGAACACATACGACGACGATCCGACAAGGACAAAGGGAAGAACCGAGGCTTAAATACAGACACACAGGGAAGGCAGGGGCAATTCGACACAGGTGTAACACATGAGGACTGGTGCAGACAATCACAGACAGGAAGTGAAGAAAGAAAACACAAGCAACAGAGACTACAAAATAAAACACGAAACAGAACACGGAGTGTGAAAACATGAAACAGGAGGAGATACTAAATAACTGAAAACACCTTGGAAATGGTGGAAACTAAGCACTGGAAAATATTAAACCCTGACACCAGTTAACACAATTAAATTACTTTTAGTCAACTCTGGCACTACTAATATGTCAAACATTAATTTAATAAGACAAGATTGACAGGTTTTTTTCTTACTGTCATCAAATCCAATTAAAAGACCAAAACCAACAAATAACAAGTAGTGTCTGTGTAGCCAAAGCCTGCTACGTATTCATATTCTTTGCCATTGAGCTCCATTGTCTGAAAAGCATTAAAACACATAAATAAGCCACAGTGGTTGACGTGTTCCTTCAGTAGAATTACCATAGGCATAGTTTATTATAAGTAGGTCTGCTGCTGTGAACTTATTAAATATGTATTAATCTGCTTCTAAAAATAGTTCCCAAAAAATCCACTATGAACTCCTGTTTGAGAGATATTTGCTGAAAAGTACAAAGCAGGCTGTTTCAGGACATTATTTAAATCTTTCTACAGTATTTTTAATTCAAGTATACAGTGTATTGAAAGATTGATGCTTTTAGTAGGAACTAATGGGCTGAGGGCAGAGAGCCGCAGACAGGGTAAGGGAGTCATAAAATATTGAGGGATGGACTAATATTGCACATCGCTGGCTTTGACCTTTTCATGACATTTGTTGACAATAAGAAAAATATGGAAGAGCACTAGACTTATCCTTTAAATGTCATTCAAGGTTTATCAGAAACAAAATAAGATAAACTAAACCTACTGCTCATGCCTTTTATAATAGTCTTGTAAAATGTTTAAAGGGGACATAGCATGCCCATTTTACCACAAGTTGATATGGTTCCTTGGGGTCTTAATGAAATGTCTGTAACATACTTTGGTCAAAATACCACAAGGATCATATAAAACAGCACCCTTTTTACCCTGTATAAAACAGCCCTCCACAGAGTGACCTGTTTTGAGTGCCTGTTCCTTTAAATGCTAATGAGCCAGCTCCCCCCTCTCCCCCCATGATTTTAAACAATATAAATTACATATTTTATATGATATAAATTATCAAATATGCATCCCATACTTTGTATTCCCCTTGTTGTCCCCTACTGTAACCCGGCGTAACTACTGTAACCCGGCGTACAGTAGAGCTGAACACTGCGGAAGTCTTCCACACAGCTGGCAGTGTGGAAGACCGCTGCGAGGCAGTGCAGCGCCGTTCTCAAGCGCGCAGCCGCCTGGCTGTTCACACGGGACGTGCATTTCTCCGCGCTGGTCAGCCCCATAGACTGTATATATAAGGTCAGCCCGCGATTCTGCTTTCTCCGCTTGTTGTTGTACCCGTTGAATGTCGGGGTTCGGGGGTTACAGTAGCGCTGAACACTGCGGAAGTCCTCCACACTTCTGGCTGTGTGGCGCTGACACAAATTCCAGCTCACGCACGGGAGAGCGAGCGGTCGCTCCCGAGCAGCTGCTGCAGCCTCCCAGTCCCAACGATCCAGACAAATGCCACATGTGAGTGAATCGCGGGCTGACCAGCGGAGAAATGCTCGTCCCGTGTGAACAGCCCGGCTGCGTGCTTGGGAGCCTCGCTGGGACCGGTGTAAACCCGGAAGTAACGAGTGTGGGGGGACGGGGGGGGGTGGGCCAAGACCATGTAGGGAGACTTCCAGTTCCTTGTTACGACACAATACCCAGGAAGCGCAATCGAGTCGCTCAAGCATGACGTTTCTGACTTAGAGGAACTATAACAAAACGCGCGAGTGTTTTTTCCCCAGAGTTTTTGGGTTGGTAGACATGCCAGATACCCACATTAACCTGTAGAAGCACTAACAAAGTGGAATTTGCATGCTATGTCCCCTTTAACTGACTCTAAAAATATTTAATAAGATTTAATCTTTGGTGATCTGATATTGGCTCTCAGTATGTGGTACCTGGTAAAGTGGCTTCTCAGTTAATTGTGAGATTTTATTATGTTAGTCATTTTATCATGTTGTGCTTTTGTGTTTTTTACTTCTTAGACTGGGCCAGAAGCAAGAGTACAATGGAGTATTAAGGCCATGTTGAAGAAACTCTTAAAATTTTTTTAAAAAATAAGCTACAAATTGAACCCAGGCTAGTTCCACTCCGTCTGTATCCAATATCTTTACAATCTCAGTGTGAAATTATAAAACCTCTTTTAATATCATGCAGATGTAACCAACGATATACAGTCAACCACTGTCAAACATTTCCTCTGTCTGTGTGGTTCTTTCGTCGGAATAGACACAGTCTTTTCAAAGTCCTGATACTTTAGATAATGTGTTGCTGATGAACAAAATGATTAAGTTATGTGTGGAACCTAAACTAAAGTAAAACTTAATAATAAAAAATCATTCCTCATTTTAACGCAGGCATTAGACCCATCTTCTGATATTCCCCCTCTAACATTACGACTTAAATCTCGTAAAAATTATGAATTTTCTTGCAATATTAAAACTAAATTATTCTACAACTCTTTTGTGATAATATTATAACTTTATTTTTCTAATATTATGACTCTGAAATCTTAGAATTGTGTTTCTTCAACGTGACCCTAATGCTTCAACTTACAAGAGAGAAGACAGTCAGATACTGTCATTCTTATATTACAAGAGAAATGAAGGGCTGCTCTTAACATCTACTACTAAGTGGATATGGTGTTTGAGTTGTTGAATTTCTACTTAGTTCCATATGCCAGCGTGTACTCACACTTATTAATTTCGGTGTCTGCCCCTCCTCCTCCATTTCTGACGCAGATCGAGACAATAGGTGACGCGTACTGTGTTGCAGTAGGACTTCACAAGAAGGTCGACAGTCATGCCAAACCAATCGCACACATGGCCCTGAAGATGATGGAACTTTCCGAGGAAGTGCTGACACCCGACGGGAAACCCATCAAGGTGAGTTTTCATTCAGCCGTACATGACACATTAAACTGTCATGAGGACGTCTGGGTTGGTTCTCTTCACGATCATTGAAAGGAACATGCAGGAACACAAGAGCCACACATTTCTAGATAAGAAAAGATGCAGCCACCAGTTTTTAAAGGAATCAATAAAAAAAAAAGTCCAATCCCTATGTTTGCAACACCACTCTGCTTTTACAGGAATAAGCCTGATTAGCTTGTTGCTATAGTTTATAGCTGACTCCCTACTACTGTTTTCTGTGATTTCAGTACCTTTCCTATACCTGTGATTCTTCCTTCCTGTAATTTACACATTTATTTTTTATAGTTCCCTTATAGTTTTTAATTCAATCCTTTCTCCCCCTGTCATGGAACTGCACTAATACATTTAGATTGTTTAGTAATGATCAGTCAATTGTTTTGTCTATAAAATGCCAGCAACTATATTATCCCACAGACCAGAGTAACATCTTCAAATGTCTGATCTAAAAATGTTAACATTTGAGAAGCTAAAAACAGTAAATATTTGAGATTGTACAAAAAAAGGATTTGTTGATTGTCAACATAAAGTTGAAATACCACTTCCTGCTGGGAAAAGTTTTGTTCAGTCTAAGCCTTTAGACTTAAGTTTGGGTGATTGTTGATTCAGCATTTACACTATTGTTTTTGAAATTTTTATTATACGTTTATCTTCTGCCCCTTTTTGACCCGCTCGACACCTATTTATACTTCAACTGATTTCAACCTTTCAAACATTAAAACTTTCATCTCCTTCAGGACATTTCTGCTTGAAGTCAACTTTTGTAGAATATTCAATTTATTCTGCAACTTTTCTCTCATTAAAATGAATGGGAAAAGCGTTCAACTCTGCAAAAAACCTACAGCTCTTTAAAATGTATCTCCTTTTTTATTCTCTGGGCCATGAAACGTTAAACAGGTCCCAAGACTCTCAGCTATTAAAATTGTACAATTGATGAAGAGGAACTAACTGTTAAGGTGTTAGATCTTCACTTGTAGGGTGACATCATTTGATACTGCGTTTTTTAACACATGCACGTGTGTGTCTGCTTGCTTGTGTCTGTCCCGCCTCTGTGGTTTTACTGGTTCAGAATATATTGGTGTTGGGATTTGCACATTATTGATGTTCTCAGAATGCACACTGACAGTCAAGGTTACAGCACTACAGGCTGCCTCATGAAGTTATGCCATGGTGACAACAGAATATATTATTGTCGGGCAGGTTTTGTGTTGTGATTGACATATTTTGGATGATGGATGGATGGGCTGATAGCATGAGGAACATGAGTGATATCTTTGTAGGACATCTGAATTGACAGGTGGATGGATGATATTTTATTTTTTTATTTCTAGCTTTTGCAGTTCTAGCTTTGTGTTGTGGGGCAGCTACTGGAACCTGATCAATAGTATTTAGGGATTAGAAATAATCAACATATTGATTAAGATGTTAATTTTAGAGAAACAAGAAGCAGGGTTTTGCTATTTTGGTGTTTAAGGTATACTTGTGCATGTGCCATTCAACCAAAGCGGTTGAATTTGCTGTATTTTACCATAGCACTGCATAATATGCAATATAACATGTTCCTTCTGCTCTATTTCTTTTACTCTCATGGTTTATTTTTGCATGTTCTCAATGGGACACTCGAAGCAGTTATGTAATGTTGGAGCTGTCTGTTTTTCACCACATGCTCGGCAGCCGGTGCTGTGAGTGTTGATCCACCTTCAGCAGGTACAACTGCTAAAATCTATTGTCAAGAAATAAATTGACCATAACAGGTTTTTAACTGCATTTAACAAAAATTTTGTGCAGTGCCTGTTGTAAACCTGCCTGTATGGAATGGGCTGTGGTGATGCTGGTTGCAGCTTTCTTTCTGAAAGTGACCTGCAGCAATTGAGCTTTAGCAAGTAAAGACAGGACTTAGTCCAGAGATCCCTAAAGTCACGACATAGCTTCTACATAGTTTATTCAAAGTGTATTTATATTGAATGTATCATGTGTCCAAATTGCATCAAATCCGAAACATGCCAAGTGTGAAACAGATAGATGAATGGTTCTAAAGACATACGAGTCACATACAGACAGACAGACAGACAGAGATGCCTGTTATTATTTTGTGGACTTACAGAGTCATAGTTGATATTAGATAAATATCAAATCAAAGGCCAACTGAGTGGTGTATGACTTCAGCGAGGGAAGGAAAGCTGCACAATCCAGGGAAGTGAGTTTGAACCTCTCATGTAAATTCATTAGAATGAAAAAGGAACACAGGATATGATTTATTTATGTCTGTTCTCTATCCAGGCTCTCTCAAGGTCACCATCTGTCTTTGGGTTGTCTTGTTATTGTTGTGGGTCTTACATGGAATCAATGCCCTTAATATGAGTCAAAATCATGACCTAGAATAAGTTGCATTTTATATCTGGCTCAGTGAAACAGAAACAACAATTGTTGCATAGCAAGGGAGGAAGACCATTAGATCAGCCTCATTGTTGTCATGCTGTTTTATTGTATTTGGTCCTATTACAGGACTAGACTGGTGTTATTCTATATCTTTCTTCCTGTGGACAACTCTAAGGAAATAGAAATAGTCTTTGGTGCACCGTGCACCTCTGTTCGAGCAACTTTTTATAAAAACGACACTGTTTATTTCAGAAAATGTCTGAACCTTTTTAAAATTGAAAATATTGTGGCTTTTGGTCTTTTCATGGAATTTTGAGACTGAGAAAAAACATTTATTTATTTTCTTGCCGCTGCGATCATTCGCTTTTGACTTGTTTAAAAATAAACTTAAATAATTACTTGGCTGGAACAAAGCGTGTATGTGTGAGAGAGAGAGCAGCTAAGACAGATAGCTGCTGAATAACAGACAGGACACTGTTCTGTGTACTGCTGTGCTCCTAACATTGTCCATTTGTCTCAAAATAGAAATGCCTTGCCAAGCATTTTTGGCCTGGTCTCTTGCTCTTGCTCTTCCCCTTTCTCTCCCTCTCTCTTTCCTCTTCCCCTCTGTATCTGTCCCGCACCTCCACACTTTCCTCTGCAGCCTAAACCCACCCCTTTCATTTCACTCTGCAGTTTCCTTTCCCCTCAGTTTTTTCGACCTGCTTTTCGACATATTGCGCTCTCTGTTTTGCTCTCCTCTCCTCTTTTCTTATCTATCGTCTCTTCATGTTGGTATGAAGGAGAGTTATAGGGATATTCAACACTTCAGCATGATAAATGCTGTTCAGTGAGTGCACTCAACTCCAGTTATACAAACTAGTATGAGAGCTGTGATAGAGAGCTGAGAGAAAATGTTTAGCGAGAGAGAGAGAGAGAGAGAGAGAGATCCAGGGACAGAGAGATAAATATACAGAGGAGTGAAATGTCAAGAGAGAAACACATACAGAAACCAAACATTGATCATTGTTTTCATCTGTGTTACTGCTGCACTTGGCAGGCTTGTAGCATGAGTGTGCTCATGTTAGTGTCGATATCTGAGTACCTTTATTGTAGGTGTTAAAGGGGAATTCCGGTATTTTTCCACCTGGGCTCTATGTTTATAGATGTGGGTGTGTAAATGAATGGAATCGGTCTAGGAGTTCACCTCCGCTGGCCGTCGCAACATAATGTCAGTGGCTACAATGTAATCTTATGGGGCAACTGCGACAGTCCACGTAACGTCAACTAGAAGTAATTTTTTTTACCAATTAAAGGCTCAAATTTTTATTCTGCATCTTGGCAACATCACACATGTCTTGCTGAACCATTCATCTACACACCCACATTTATAAACAGGGCCCAGGTCGAAAATGTTCCCTTTAATAGGGCTTGTGCTCAACTGTTAATGGTTTACTAACCATACATGTAAGTTGTAGAAACTATAGTAACTTCTATACATGTTCACATCTACACTTTCTGAATGAGATTATTATTACATTTATAAAAATCTACAGGGCTATATTTTGTTGTTTATGTGTGTTTCTGAGGACCTTTGCACATTAAACATTAATTCAGCATTAGCTGAGCACTCTGGATTTAGAAATGATCAGGATCTTGTCATGCCAAACAAACGTGGAACATTCAGTTCCAGAAATAAGTTTTAAGTGAGAATTAAAGAACAAATCGGGATCAAAGATGAAAAGAAGTTCAACTGTGTGGTCATTGTAGAATCACCATGGTGCTGTGCTATATGGGATCCGCTGTTTCTATTGTCTGGTCCATCCCTCTTGTATCCATAAGGATTAGCTAAATAACAGAAACACTCCTCATAATGTGCACAAACTACATCCTCAAAATAATCATAGATCGGAATCAAGACCTCTGTAAAACGAGCTGACTATTACCTTTGACAACTCTGTGTTAGCCCCCACCCAGACTGCTAGGAAACTGGGTGTGACACTCGATAGTCAACTCTCCCTTAATGCCAACTTTATTGCAACAACATGTTCCTGTAGTTACATGCTGCACAACATCAGGAGAATACGTCCCCTTCTCACTCAGAAGGCGGCGCAGGTTCTGGTCCAGGCTCTGGTCATCTCACGCCTAGACTATTGTAACTCCCTCCTGGCAGGTCTACCTGCTAGTGCCATCCGACCTCTGCAGCTCATCCAGAATGCAGCAGCTCGACTGGTCTTTAACCTAAGTTCACTCACACTACTCCGCTCCTCCGCTCCCTTCAATGGTTACCAGTGGCTGCCCGCATCCATTTCAAAACATTAGTACTTGCGTACCGTGCTGCGAACGGATCGGGTCCAGTCTACATCTAGGACATGGTCAAACGTTACCCCCCAGCCCGTCCACTCCGCTCTGCATCTGCCAATCGGCTTGTTGCTCCCTCACTGCGAGCTAAATACTCAACAAAATCACGACTGTTTGCTGTCCTGGCTCCTAAATGGTGGAACGAGCTCCCCAATGACATCAGGACAGCAGAAAGTCTATACATCTCCCGCCGCAAACTATAAACACATCCCTCCTTACTATACCTTGAATAAAAAAACTTACTTATAGCACTTTGTAGTTTGGCTTTCTTGAAGAAAATGTTACTTTCTTGATTCTTGTTGTTCTGGGTTTGTACCCTCATGGTTGAATGCACTTATTATAAGTTGCTTTGGATAAATGCGTCAGCTAAATGAAATGTTATGTAATGTAAAACAAAAACTGAACATTTCAATCTTAACACAAGTATGGTTATCTGCAGGACTGGGTGTACCTAATAAACTGGTACCTGAGTGATTGAAACAACAATGACTCTATAACAACTTCCTCCTCTCTCTGCCTCTTTCTATCTCCGTCTCCTCATCCTCCCGTCAGTTTGGCCGGAGGCTGGACTGTGATTTGTTGCCGCACCATTTGCTCATTGGCTTGCAGAGCACCATGTGCTGTGGATGCTGACTCACAGCAAAAGAGGAGGGGAAGAGTGTATGAGTTGTTACCGTGTCTGCGTTTTGAGACCAAGAAATAAAAGAGGAGAGTGGGCGCTGGATACAGACTTGTTTGTGTGTCTGTGAGTGGTTGTCTGTTGTGGAGACAGACAAGTGCACGGCCATCTGGAAGCAGTTTAGCTGAAAATAGGTCACAGTGGTGCACCTACCAGCTCGTGCGCCCTCGCTTTCTGTCTCTAGCGGTTTCTTTCTCTCTTCCAATGATGTCTAGGTTTTACCATCAAAATATACGTTTAATCTCTCTCTCTCTGTCTCCATTGTCTTTCTCTCTGTCCTTCCATCCGTCTCTGCTCTTTCTACCTCACTACCCCCATCGCATGTTGTTGCCATGACTACCTTGTACTGTGCTGGCATGCCGACAGTGGCGTTGGTTGCCGAGGCGATGAGATGCTCAAGTGGAGCTTTAGAAATCTACTGGGTGCCACTGGCTGTTGTGCGTGCACATTTGTGTGTGAGCATGTGTGTGTTGTATATGCATATGTGATGACTAGTGGATGAGATCAATAGGTCGGTTCAGAACAAAATAGCCTTTGTGCTGCAGGAGAGGCGCGCATGAACGAATGTCATCAGTTCAGTTCAGAGAGATGATCTAACCCATTATTATTCACAACAGAGTCAGGTGTGTTGTGGTAAAGGTTAGTTATCTTAGATGACAGGAGGGATTAAATTCATGCACTGAACAAGAGTTTGCTGACATTGACTAACAGTGAGAAAAGATCAGGACTACAACTAAGGATTTTCTTTAACAGTTGAAGCATCTTTGAAGCATCTGCTGATCAGTTTCTTGATTAATTGTTTATAGAATATCTAATTGTGGAAAAATCTAGGAGGGGCGTAATAAGCTTCCTTCGTCTCGTCACCTAAACCCCTTCACTCAACGTCCATTTGTTTCTCCTCAACATCCCATATATCAATTCCCATTCAAACCTTCAAATCACTTATTTTTAGGACCTGGTCCTAGTTAATGTAGTGAAGCCACAATAACGACAGGAGCTGCCTAACTTTTTTTTTCAGGTCAAGTGCAGCATTTTCCAAAATATGAATAAAATAATATTTCGACTGTTTTTTTTTTTTTATTGTGCTTATTACATTGTTGTTCTGATCCCTCTACCTCTCTTCTATCTCTTTCTTTTTATTTCTCCACAATCTTCTCCCACCAACTTCTTCCCCTTCCTGTATCTCCTACAGCTGAGGATAGGTATCCACACAGGCTCAGTGCTGGCAGGTGTGGTCGGGGTTAAAATGCCACGTTACTGCCTGTTTGGGAACAATGTGACACTTGCCAGCAAGTTTGAATCGGGGAGCCATCCGAGGTGTATCAATGTTAGTCCCACAACTTACCAGTAAGTACCTGCAAACATACAATCCTCCAGTAGACTTATAGTATACACAATTTCATTATGTATACATGTTTTCTTTTAACGTATTCTCTCCTCTCCTCTCCTCTCCTCTACTCTCCTCTCCTCTCCTCTCCTCTCCTCTCCTCTCCTCTCCTCTCCTCTCCTCTCCTCTCCAGGTTGCTGAAGGATGACCATTCTTTTTCGTTCATCCCTCGCTCACGATTGGAGCTCCCTGATAATTTTCCCAAAGAGATCCCAGGGATGTGTTACTTCCTGGAGGCAGGGACGTCTCACAGCCATGCGTCGTTGACCAGCTCCCGCTCTGCTCCCCCAGCCTCTATGAGGAAAGTCTCCTACAGTATCGGGACCATGTTTCTAAGAGAAACAAGTTTGTAGGCCTCGTACACAGACTGGGATGCGCAGGTATTCAGTATGCGAGAGGCTGGATTTGGACCTGGGGAACACGCAGCGGATCGATCGCTCGGATCTTTGGATATGCAATATGCATTACATAAAGACTTGGATTAAGGCCTGTGGGACGGCCTGTGTGAAACCTTAAAAAAACATGCCCTCATATCCCCCTGTGAGAGGGAGACATGGTTCAAAAGACTTGAGTCACAGCAACATGGAGCCTTCCCCAGGGAAGTGTACTGATTAGTGGAGAAACCTTAAAATAAAACTTGATATCCAGCTGGATTCCTCAGCTTCATGTGTGGTGTCCAGCTCTCTCCAGTGGTCCTCTCTCCTAAATGCGACCATTACTTGGATCTAAAGCTTGGAAAAAACCTGGAGAGAGACCATTTACATGACCAGTGTTGCAATCATTAACGTTGGAATTGCGCAAGTAGAACAAATCCAGTCTCCGTTAACAAAGTGGACGCTGAGGAACGAAGTTGTTCGAACTCATGGTAGATAACAACATGGCTTCTTGTATGAGGATGACCACTGCTGACGAACACTACAGCTCCCCTTACTCGCCTTCCAACTGTCCCGAAATCATGTCATGCTTTACTAAACACGCTCCTAACATCTGCTGCTTGTAACACCCATCCGCCCACCTCGGACCAGTTGGTCGGGCGGAGAGAGACTAATGAGAGGCACAATTAAGGAGATAGATTTGAAAAGGGGTCATTAAAGGATAAATGCCAAAAAAACACAAAAAAAACAAATGCTGATCTTAAGAGCCTTTTCTGCTTCTAACCCACAGCAAACTGTAACCAACAATGATCCAGCCATTTCATTGCAGGTAATATGTTTAGGACTGAAATTTATTCCCAGCTCAGTGCCTTTTTACTGCTCAAATCAGGACAAAAACAATATGGATTCATTTGAAATATTTGAAAAGGAAAAAAGAAGACGGAGCGCTTCATATATCTTGCGGTTCCCAGATAGCGCATCTGTGTGTCATTAGCTACACAGGAGAGTCATGGATTTGTATGAGAGAATGTTACGTGCCAAAGTTTATGAGCCACATTTAAACCCTTGATCTTGCAAGTCACTGGTACCTTATCCCAGCAACCTACCGGGAATCCCAACAAGCTGTGCATTTTATTTTGACACAGTCATTGTTACTATTATTGACTAGCAACATAAATCAAGCGCTCCTCGAAGTGATCAAATATTTGAAATTCGATCCATCTGTTTTAATCCAGATCAACCAATAATAAACACAATATAGTACTAATAATACAGTACTATACTAACTTGTACATGTAGTCACAGTATGCACGCTTGACACGGTTCACATTTACATATATAATCTTTTTTAATTGCATTGTTTTTTACCACATGGATACAAAAAAAGCATATACTAGCCCCTTGCAAATATAACTAACAGGATTCAAAATTCAAGTCTACTGGTTTATTGGTAGACTGAAGATGACTTACTCACCATGGAAATCACAGGCTTTTCAAATGCTTCAGCGTAGCTAAGTATCCGACACACTGGAAAAAGAAATTCAAGTTTTTGAAGGGTTAAAGTTGTCTTTGAATATTTTACCGAATTGCCCACTTGGGTAAATATTTGATGTAACTTGCATTACATTGCTGCCAGTGTTGTCCAAAAGTGAAGTACAAATCAAATTTCAATACCAGAGTTCGAATGAGTGGCAGTTTACAAGCTGACAGAAAGTAATATTACATTTTTAAATGTTAAATGAAATGTTTATATCATCAAAAGAGGTACACAGAGAGTTTTGAACATAACCTAAATCGAACTTGTTGTTGATGACTAAATCATAATAATAATAATAATAATAGATAGATAAATATTTAATTAATTCAAATAATTGTTTAAAATGGCAAAATACACTTTTGAGAGTGTGAAACATGAAGAACACGTTGCCATTTCACTACATTTTGCCAAACTACGTGCTGGTTGCTGAGCCTCCAAAAGATGTCATGTAATGTGCCAGTTGAATTCTGAGATCACATCAGCAGCTTTTTCAGTAAAGGTTCGGTTCCCACTGCCTGTTTGAGACGTTGCGGTAGTGAAACACTTTGTCAACTCACTGATCCGAGGTAGCAAAATGATCATTGCTTGCTAGCTTAACACATCTTAGCAGGAAAATATCAGACAGGTAATTTACTTCTGACACAAAAACTAAACTAAAGAGCATTGTGTCCGCGAACTGAGACTGACACCAGCACTACAATTTGCCGTATAAGAGGAAATTGTAGGGGAAATAGAAAAGTCAAAATGATCTGCCATTGTGAGAAACCTATGATGGAGTATAAGGGTCACTTAAAAAGAAAGAAATTCAGATTTTTTGAGAATCAAGCCATGATATTATGAGAATAAAGTTGTTATATAACGAGAAATCTAAATGCGTAATTTTACTGTATAGTTGTTATATTACGAGGATAAAGTGATACTATAATGAGAATAATGTTGTAAGAGAGATACAGGCTTTACTCTCATAATATTATGACTTTCTCATAAAAAATTACATCTATATTACTTTACTCTCTTAGTATTAGGACTTTATTTTTCTTGTAATATTACAACTATATTCTCATAATGTTATTACTTTATTTTTCGTTGTATTACTACATTATTTTCTCATTTTTGGTTCTTCGATATGGCCCTAACACTCCATCATGGAACCAGAAGTTGGTTCACTATTGATTAGATCAGAAGAATTAGATTTATTTAGCAGATAGCATCAAACAGTAGCATCAAAAACACTTTCACTTTTACATCACATGTTCTTTGAAGATCTTGCTAGCAATGAAAACAGACAGTTTTGCTAACAAAGAAAACAAATATATTTTTGAGAATATTTTTTCATATACCCCATACTTACTCATATTCCCATAAACAAAAATAAGTCAATCCAATATTTAGTTTAGTTTCCTATGGCTTAAAGTATACTATGCATTATAGAATTAACAATGGACAAGTCAATAAATGCACCTGAAGATAAATCCAGTCAGTCTTTAGCCTAAATTTATCAGGAATTGTGACAGAAATAAAATGCGTGCATTACCTCTTAACCAGGTTCCATTGTTTTGTGGGCCAACCTTGACATATTAAGCCAAGGGATTGAATCTATCAGCATCTCAGAAAAAAAACTAATGCTTTGTGGGTGTTGCGAAGCCCATGGTAAGCAACGGCTAAACACGTCCAGAACCCAGAAAAAAAATCCAGCTAGCTACCGAGGAAACTGAGAATGGATCGTCCGTGTCTCATGCACATAACCGATTTCACAACCATATTAAAAGAAGGTGTAGCTGCAGGAGGTATATTTTTGGGCCAGTGACGTCTGTGCATACAATGCTTGTGTGCTCTGAGAAATGTTACGCTGCGGAAAAAGGATGACATTTTTTGTGTACACCCAGTTGTCGTGTTTACTTCACTGCGGATCAGAGCTGAGGCCATCTGGCTTCATAAACCTGAAGGTCTTTACATAGTTGTTTGCTGCAATATTTAAAATCTTGTATATATAACCTTTAAAGACAAGTGGCAACTCAGAACTTAAATCAGTAGATTATTTTTAGTGGAGGCTCCATGTGATGAAAGCAGCATCATTTTGTTCACATTTGAATCCTTTGCAGCAACAGAGACAAGTTCCTGAGACCAAAACGTTCAGTAACATTTATACTTTTTGTGGTAATATAGAGAACCAGAATTTGCAACACCCACCTGTGACATCAAAAGTAGCTGATCATAAGGTAATAGAATAATTGCCCCTTATTAATGTGGATTACACCAGAAATACATGGTAGGTAGCAATTGGACATTATTTGTGGAAGATGCACAGCAACAGAGCCTCATATTACAGTGTTCAACATCCACATACTCAAGAAAAGAATAGTTATTATACAAGATTATTGAAGAATGATGAGTACGTGCCAGTTAATGATGGTCAATCATGACCACAGTGTGAACAGTGATAGCCATCGTTGCTATATTTGGCTGCCATTAAAAGCCTTGAATTAAATGAACATTTTCATAAACAATTGCAAAACATGTTAAATATACTGTGGGAAAATGGAGCATGGGCACGACTATTTTCTTCTGTCCGACACAAAGGGCAGAATTTCCTGAAGGTCCTAACACAGTGGAGTAGGTGAAGCAGTCTTAAGTGTATTTGACAGTTGAGCCTGCGGGGTTGGTCTTTTTTCCAAGGGATGATTTCCCATATAGAGTGTGCTCTCCAGCTGTCACCCTGGTACCATTCTACACAGCATACATGCATTAATGTGTACGTAATAAATCTGCTGTAGCATAAATCTAGTGCAGGTGTCATTTACACTCAACTTCAGCTGGTGTCTGATTTCTGCATCTAGGCTAAATAAAGGATGTTACAGCAGCGTTACGCCCACTCAACTTGTGTCCAATGCTCATGTCTCCAAGTGTGTAAAAATCCTGGCGTAAGATTAGACATTTGGTCAAAGCTTTCACGTCTTGCTGATGCGGAGGTGATGCAGTTACTGGTTCTCTGCAGTGTTGTCAGTCATGGACCATTAGTCTGAACTGTAATTCATACACAGGCACACATCGCAGTTACAGTGGCAATACAACCAAGCTATGCTGTCGAAACTTTGTCAAACACAAACGTTGTCGTTAGCCTGTCGTGAGTGGGGGCGGGCCCAGTGTCGATTTAGATGAAGCCATAAGTGCAGAAACTCTGTGTGTGTGTGTGTCAAACGCTATAAGAACCATAGACTGTGAATAAAGATGGACGACACAACAGCTGCCGCCTTAAAGCTGGCTGCATAAATCCTGCCTCCTCCATGTTGGCGGATGGGACACGTTAGTCATAGTCATAGTTATTTGATGCTATAAAAACTATAGTTTTTTTTTTCTATCTTTATTCAAGAGCACGCTCTCTCTGTTTGAGAACAGGACTTTTTCACGTACAGATTTTGTAACGCTCTCACTCAAACCCCTGTGCTTGCACTCAAATATATCCTGTTTGTTCTTAGATTTCCTGCACTCCAGCTCCAGCTCCCCGTGCTCACGCTGCATCTGTGCAAGCGTGAAACGTCTGCTCTCGGATTTCTGCTCCGCTCTTTGATATTTTTTCTTGTGCGCTTTGAATTTATTTTGAGTTTTGAGTGAAAGCATTGCAAAATCTGAAGGTGAAATCAATAAGTCCTGCTCTCAAATTGAAAATCAATATGAAATGTCATGATTGACTCCATCAGTCAATTGTTACTGTGCAGACTCTGGCTCCAAATGGGCTAGTAACCAGGATAATTTGGCTTTATTTGTGGATAGTGGAAAGAAGCAGTGACGTGTCGTGTCGTCCATCTTTATACAGAGTCTGAGAGCATACTGAGTTTCGCAATATACAAACGTAGAATAATGGCCTACTGTACCTGTATTTAATATATTAAATCTGAAAAATGAAAACTGTAATAAAATGATATGCTATATTTCTTTGGTATAATTCACAAAATGATTTGAGATGTTTTACATTTTCCACTGCTTTGTCTTATTTTGCAGCCAGTACATTGTGTCAGTATCTGTGCCATCTGGAGTAAGGCTGGTGTTCCCAACATCCCAATGACACACAAAACCTTCCTACCCTCGAGTAAAGTAATTTTTTTCAATAATCAAAGAACATTTGGGGATTTTTCATTGACACTATTGTAATATTTTTCATTCTACATCACATTTTGAATGATTTTCTTTATCTTGATGAGCATGACACTGTCATTTTTATTGAAGAAAAAAGTTCCTTAACATGTGTTTTCTGCAGGACATTGTTATAAAGTGTCTTGTTGCCAAGATCAAGCTCATCCCCACTGACTCACGGTGCAGTGGGTCTGGTCCCAGTTGGTCTGACATTAGCCTCATTTTAACAGCAGGAACAAACATGATTGATGCTTGTTGACCATCACATGAGAGTAGTAGCTAGTTCTGTGACATTTGTTCTTCAGCTTAGGTTAAAACAAACAAAATATTTGTGAAAGTGATCATCATTTCTCTTTCTGACCTCACATTGGGAACTATACAGGCCGATGTCATGTGTCAAAAATCTGGTCATTGTTTTGTACTATGATATGATATCACATTGCAGACGTGCAGATTTGACCCTGGACACTAGAATCAGGTTTGTATGAGGAAGAGGCTGAATGACAGCTGTTGGTTTCTGACTGATATTAAGGGAACATCTTCTGTCTTACATGATGTAAATAAAAAAAACACAAGTATCTTTAATAAGGAAGAAAGACTCTGGCTGTTCCTGTTCATAAATGCATTTTAACATTTGTATAAACATGAATGTGTGAGTGTGTGTGTGTGATAAAAGTAAAAACAAAAGACAAAGACATTTGGTTTTGGGTTACATTAATTGGAAACACTAAATTGAGTGTAGGTGTGAAAGGTTGTTTCTGTATGTCGGCCCTGTGATACGCTGGCGACATGTCCAGGGTGTACCCTGCCTCTCACCCAGTGTCAGCTGGGATTGGCTCCAAGGCCAACTCCCCCCCGTGACCCTCAAAAGGATAAGCGGTATATGCAGTTAAATAACCATGCCCAAAAGTGTAAAATAAAAATATAGTTATATAAAACGATTGCAACAGGAAGTTGGAAGGTTTAAAATCAAATTTCAAAAATGTCCAAAGGGTTGAAGGGGACTTAATATAAGGGTGTGCTGTATTTTGTTCCACGAGTCAGGTGCACTAAAAGAAAAGGCAGATTTTCCGAGTTAAATGCCATCAGTTCAGTGAGTGTTATCAATAGTTTATTTAGGTACATTTACAGGTTCCATCACAGTGTAGCTTGGATTAATGAAACACAGTCGCAGAATGTGCCAGATGGATCCTGATCATTAGGCAGGATGAATCCGAAGATCATAATTTGTTGGACCTGGCAAAATTTCCTTAATCTTAGTTTGTGTGTGTGTGTTGTCATTGTCTCACTTTAGCTTCTTCGCTTCATGTCGGGTTTTGCAGGTGCTTTCGTTCCTCAGCTTCAGTGATTTACAGTGAGATGAGCCACTGAACCCTCTAACTGTTTCGAAATGTTTGCCAATACACACTGGAGCTGGTATTGCCTTAGTGCTGATGAGCTCCACACTGAGAATCGAATAAACCTCATGCTTTTTGGGCAAGTTAACCAGGTTTATCCAGTCTGGTTGTGTCACATAGTCATAACTTGAATCAACAAACCTATCACATGGAAAGAGGAGCAGCTCCAAGCCTCAACATTTAATTTTAAGATTTGATTTTAGATTAGTTCTGTCAGCTGCTGCTTTAATTAAACTTGAATGAGTACTAAGTAATCATAAACCTTTTCACAGCCGACATTTTGACTGATCACAGTTACTAATGACATTAGTTGTCGCTCTGTCAGCCAACATGCTCATCTCCAGGACTCTGACAGGAAAGCAGCTACCCTGAATTCAGCCATCATTAATTTTGGGGTATTTACACCTGTGCTGCTCCAGCTGTGATGTGTCAAAGTGTCAAAATGTGAGAAATCCCTGATGGCAGAGTCAACACAATCAATAATAGGTTTTTGAGGCCAGTTTTGCATATACAAAGATAATACTGGAGATCATTTCACTGCCTGCACAGTTGTCTCAAGAACAATATGATTTTACTCCCTCCTCAACCAAAGAGGGGTTTTCATTGTTCAGTTATTCCACATTTCTCCCTGCAACACAGAGCTCCTGCTTCCAAAAACAAGAATTATCACAAGAGGTTGAAATTCCTCATTAAATGTGCAGTGTGTAGGATTTAGGTGAAAAGGATCTATTGGCCGAAATTAAAATATAAAATAATCCTAAAGTTGGTAATCCTGGAAAAGCTAGCAAGAGCAGGCTACAACCAATACATCATGTCTCCGCCTATCAGCCCTCTTTTAAAATATGTCCCCAACAACACATGAACGCACTGTGCATTCACTTGCTCCTTGGAAGGTCCCAGATCCAGAGATTTGAGATTTTTGCTCCGACGTGGGTATGTTCATGTGCTTTGAAGTCAGAGTGTGCAAAGAACATGTTGAAAACAAATTGTGTTGAAGGGTATGAGTTTAAATTACAGCTGATACCTCTTTGGTTTATAAGTGATGAGGTCACCCCAACGTTTTCATGTTTTGACTTAAGATGGTGTTCACGCAAATATTCGCAGTTGGGAGCTATTTTTTTCAATTATACGGACACCACATCAAACACTTGCTAACCAGCCTATCGTCTCTACTTCAGCAGTGTACAGCCTTTTCCCACACCTTTATCTTAAGCTTTCCTTTCACAAAGGAATAACGCAGCAGGAGATTCTTCAGTCAGAGACGCTCACAACAACACAGACATCTCAGGTGACGGGAGGCACAGCCTGCAGAGGTAGGATGTAACATATTGATTCTGCTACAGAGATTACGTGTTTTTGTTTACAATGAATTCTGCAGAAGATCCTTCGAACATTCTGGGAGGAAAAAGGTTCTCGGTCTCACATACAGCCCCTCCGGAGAATGTCCAGAGATTGAAGAGCATGTCTGAAAGCAGCTTATGTCTCTCCAGCTGGACGCCGGTCATGCCCAGTGAGAACACGGGGAGCAGGCAGGTCGGTTGGTGACAGAGAGGTACAGTATATATACCAGCAAATCATTTCATTTGGTCCAAATGAAATGTAAAGGAGGTGATGTAAGCCAACTATTAAAGGGTAGTTTCAGAGAACCAATCTGAGCAACGCTAACAAACTGTGTTTTTTAATTTACAGCCTGCCTGCGATGTGCAAAATGAAACTGGTTGCCATGTAAACTTAGATAACAAGCAGGTATTTTGAATTTAACAGTCAAAAAAATCTTAAGCCAAAAGCCTAAATGCTCAGTGACAATTTCAGTGATGTCGTTTCTTTCACCCACCCTTCTTCAGTTGTATCCCATCCTCTCCTCATTCCTCTGACCCTCCAACTCCCCATACATCCACCCATCCTCCCTTTATCTTTTACCCCCTCACACCCTCCATATATGTAAATATGCCTACATTACATTAATTGGCCCATGGGAGGGTTTGAATATTTCACATGGACCGTCCTACGTGCAGAGGGCTGTGAGCACGGGTTGTGGCATAACATCGCACAAGCTAACGTGCAAATGAAAACAAATGGTATGGATGAATGAACAAAGGTCATGTAATTTACACACTGAGCCTGTCATATTAGCCAAATGAAGGGGGCTGAGTCATGGGGGTGCTGACAGTTTAACAGTTGAACATGGAGTTATGAGGGTGGTGTGGGATAAGGGTGATTGTATGTGTGTGTGTCAGACCACTCCGCATCAAAATGAATTATGCAGTCATTATTCATGGATGCATCTGTAGAGGAGATGCTGTCTGATTTATGTGGAGACAGCAGGGAGGGTGTGGATGCTTGTCTTTTTAGTTTTAGCAGAAGAATTTCTGCAGTGAGAATGACATAGCTACAATGATAATGCAAGTGGCACAAATCGACCAAAATCCTCTTTGACTAACTAAGCTAACATTTGATGTGCTTTTGTAGGAAAACAACAGTTTGAAACCTTAAAATACCAGCTTCAAAATCATTTAGTTTTTTGAATGTATACAAACATATAGCGCTCCCTGGAGTCCTGGAAATGCACAGTGTAATTCTGCTGAACAGACCTGTGGCATACGTCACACAGCAGCTAGCTATAAGAGACAACTAGCTCACACATCGTCACACGCCAACAACCAGAGCTGGAGCTAGCAGCTAGCTATAAGGGATAGCTAACTCACCAAACCGAAGAGGGTTTAGCCAATCAATTCAATGTGATTTGATACACATCATGCTCGGACATGGATAATTGCGTTGGCTACTTGCTGGCTGTGTTAGCTTGTTAGCTTGTATGTTACTGTTCTATCCTGAGTTGAGTGCAGTGAATGTGCCACCCCTTACCTGAAGACCCCCGGGATTTCTGTGTTGCTGTGAACGTGTCTGAGCTGAGAATCTTCTGCCGACATCCTCTGGACTTCATGTGTGAAAACGGCTTTAAAGAAATCAAACCCAGACATTCTCTGGAACTAAAAATATGTTTTCAGTAACAGTACCTTTGGCTTGTTCACGTGTTCCAATGAATTCACTTGTCCATCTTTTTTTTTTTTTTTTATACAGCTAATGAAGACAAAATAGGGGCAAATATAAAATACACAAGAAACCACACCAGTGAGAGCTGCAGTACAAGAGAAAAGTAATGAACTGATCAAAAAGAAAGAGGAGAAAGATCAACAACAGAAGGTTTGATGTCTTGGTCTTGTGACCTTGATCAGATTAATATACGGGCTATTTGTTGTCTGTGGACATGTAGATGAAGATATATGAAGAAAGGAGTGACCTTCATCTTCCTCGTGGTTTTTGTTTAGTAATAAACTGTCAGTCACTGTGGCTGATGGGGCGTGTCACCACACACACACTAGACCACCTTGCATGTGTAAATCTGCATCTCTGTGTCTGTGTGTGTATTTTGTGCGCCCCCGAGGGGTGTGGTCTTCAATAATGAATCACTGCTGCCCTCTCACTTGTTTTCCTCTTTCATCTCTCTCACATCACTCTGCCCTCTTTCCTCTACAGCCACGTCTCTCACTCAACAGCTTTTCCTGTAACCTTCTCTATAATTGCATTGCTGTCTTTCCATATTTCTTTTTCCACTCCATTGTAATTCCAGTTAGACATTTCAGAAAATGTCCGTCATTTATTTTCTCCTCCAAAGCCTCTGTTATAGCACTGATGTTAATTGAGATTGGTGAGATCAGTTCTTACACAGCTTTTACCCACTGGACCAAATCACAAAACAGATTTCGGTGCCTGAGCTATGTACTTGAATAAATGCCCTGGTAACAGGCATCATAAACGTTATCGCACGTCTAGTTAACGTAGCACCAAACTCTGTTGGCAACACACTCTCTACATGGCTCTGGCAGCATGTAACGTTAGCCTACAGTTAACTAGTAACTACCTCAAACTCGAGTCAACACATCAACAAAATGCTTAAAGCTAAAAGGGGGGGGAATTGGGGCTGTATTTTACGTTTAATGATTCCGACACTCGTGACACGCAGCAAATATATTAAAACAATTCAGAATAAAGGGAGGAACATGACAAACTTAAAGAAGCCCCTGAATATGCAAGGATACATTTGATTGTAGATTACTTGGTTGACCCTATGAAAAGAACAGCAGCTGTGGGCGTCCATGGCCCCGCGAGACAATTCAGACCAGAACCGTTTTAAAAGTATGGAGTGAGCACGGGCATCGAAAAAATCCCACGTGATACCCAACTTTAATGTTAATAACAGATTTTTTTATTTTTGTATTTGTTTACAAGGATATTGGATAAGTACAGGGTTTGAATTATTAAAAGCATAAAAGCACAACTTTATTTTAAATTCTATTAGAAATCTGACCGTTTCTAAATATAATACATGTATATCTCGCAATATCCAGACAGTGATACACACTATGGCTACAATATTTCTATTTAATAGTGCAGGTATAAAAACAAAGCTAGTAAGCAGATTTTTTATTTCATTTGTAGAGTTATGGGTTAAATTGCATTAAGATTGCATTTGGGAACAAATATAAATGATATAGGGTCAAAATAATTTTCACTGGAGTGTCTAAGTGATGACGGACAAACTGAAACCTCAGACGACTTTATCACAAACAAGCAATAATCCACACATCCTGCCTTGCTTTTATTTTTTCCACCAGGGTCACCAGAGTGGAAAAGAGATGAGCAGGATTGGGGATTAGAGTTGATCCATGCAAATTAAAAGATCATAGAGGCAACCTCACAAGGTCGTGTGAGTAGGCTGCCCTTTGCCTGAATCTGCATGTGGGTTTTTTAGTGTGTATTTACAAGTGTCTGTATGTGAGAGCTGGTGCACCAACCCCCGATACTTACCCTCCCAATGTGTGCCTTTTTACACTATAAAAGCTGTGTGGACATTTAATCTTCGACAGGGCAAGCAAAGTGATGCCTCTTTCTCCAGCTGGAACATGAATATATATATTTTTCCTAGATGTCTCTGTGGCGGCTGATATGCGAAATCCTTGTTAATCTCCGTGATCAGTGCATAATATCTCTGGGACAGTGTTTTTACCTACAGGATTACTAGAAAACACAGCATTAGCACCAGTGTTGCAGCAAACAAAATGTCCACTGCCCTAGACAGCCTGGACTTTCTTTATTATACTTTTGTAAGATGGTTGCATTGTTTTTGTTTGTTTTGGAGCTGAAAGATAAAACACAAGCTGACCACTGGTTGAAGTTCATGACTTACTTCACTATATGTCCAAGAAAACAACAGAAAAACAAGAATTCACTGCAATTATATATATGTTATAATATGCTCTCCCTGATAAATTCACAGAAAAAAAACCAATAGCTACTCTCAGTCCCCTCAGAAAATCGTATAGAGATTTTAAATATTTTATTTTTTTGCACAGATTTCAGGAATTATATCCAACATGTTAAACTGCTAGTATTCTTGATGAATTGAATTAATATGAAGGTCAGGTCACCAATATACATTTCTACTGCTTAGTTTGCAGGCTTGGTCCTTCAAAAAAGCAGTTTTGGTAAAACTAAAACAAGTGTGTGTGTGTGTGTGTTAAACTTTGAAATCAGTCCAGTGCTGTTCAGCTGGATGCAAATACACAGCTGAGGAAACAAACTGTGTGTAACTGTGTGCATGTGTGTATTGTTGTGAGTGTTATTCAAGGATATGCTCTCAGAAGCCTCCCAACTTCCTGGAACATCCTGTAACTTCATTACCACGCTCTCATTAGATACTAATTTAGACCAATCAGATTGCTCTGTAATCTAATCATGTAGCATAAATTATAAGAGAAACCCATTATTACTGCAAACATGCAGCTGATTAGAGCAGGGACTGGCACCTGCTGTCTGTTTGTGCAGGACACAAGACACTCAATGAATTGGGGAAATCAATTTTGGCAACAGTGAAGGTCTTACAGTATATTCCACTGTGTGTGTGTGTGTGTGTGCGTGTGTGTGTGTATTTACTGTTTTTGTTACCTCTTTTGAACTTTCTCAAACATAAATACTGTTCCTGTCACGACCAGTGGGCCTCATGGGGACCAAAGCGCGGTCCTAATGAGCCAAAACAACGTGTCTCAGGTCCTGGTTAGGTTTTAAGTATTAAAATAACAGTGCATTGAAGTCAGCATAAACAAGAACATCATTAACCTTGTATATATCTTTGAGTATAAAGTCCCCTTTTTTATTGGTCCAGGTTTAGTTATGCTATGCCCCCATGGTGGATCTTTCGTTATATCCATTGGGGAACCTGGACTCCAGTCTTCTGAGCCATGCCATACCTCTGGATCATGTTGTTGAGTCCATGTTTTTGAAAGCGTTGAACCAGGCGGGTGTTAGCCCTGTGACCACGGGAGAGTCGAGTTCTACACTGGATTAAGTAAACTGAATATGAGTGTCATGTGGGTGTATTGTGGTAGTGGGTTCACTGATCCTGTAGTACAGTTCTTAGCCACTTTGGGGTCCCTTGGTATTTCCATGCCCGTCATTAGTGGCTTCAGTTTGGCCCTCACAGTGTAGTGTTTGCCAGAATCCTTTGGAAATTCTTTTTGAGAGTTATAGGGTCATAGTTGGAGTAAACTGAGATCAAAAGAAGGATCTGTTGCTCCTCTCTTGGTGTTCTCATAATTTGTGTGTCTATGTAGACATCTGAAGAAAACTCCAGGATAATCCCCTCTGTCTTATTGTCAGGAAGAGTGTTTTCTCTGTCTGGGGTTTATCTTCCCTTCTCAAACAAATCCTGTCAAATCTCAGTAATTAGGATTTTACTATCCCTCCAAAGACATGCTTCGGGTTAAAGCTCTGTTTATGTGGCAGAGCATTTGTGTCTGTCAGTTTGAAGTACTCCTTCATTTGTAGCTTTCTTGTTCTCTCAAAGTCCGGTCCTTTGTAGATTGTAGTGTCTAAAAGGTTCCCCTGTGTTTCACTTTAATCAAGTTGCAGTGTTTGCTTAGTGTATCCATAAATGCTTGCAAGTCAGAGTGGGTCCATATAGCTGAAGTATTGTGGACATAAGCAGGGTCAAATCGTTTGCCCATAGCCATTCGTTTTACCTGGAGGTAATATCATCCATTGAATTTTAAGGAATTTCTAATGAGGCTAAGGTGGAGGAGGGAAAAGATTTCTTGATCTGGTCCCCCTTCCATTGGGTTTTTCATCACTTTTTGATGGCCGCCATGCCCAACAATGTCTCGATGTTTGTGTGGAGGCTGTTAACATCCATCATGAAAGATAAGTCCCCCATGTATGTTGGATGAAGTCTTGTGTATCCCATTGGTTCAAGATAAATCATAAAGGTAGCTCTAAATAATATGATGGTGGAGATTAATAAAGAATGAGTATTGCCATAAATTTGTTCATTTTTAGGTGTCAAGTTTCCTCCAAAAATACCAGCACAGTTTAGCTTACTGTTCCAAGGAGAATCTAGCACACGTTATTTTCAACCCAGACATGTCAGTCTTCAGACCACTGACTGTGGAAAGACGTTGGTCCAACGAGACAGCTCCAACTCTGTCTCGTGACACTTGGGAGTTTCTGCAACAATGGTTTGAAGCAAGTCTATCCAAAGGCAAAGTGGTCGTGCTGAGGTGGAACAGACATCTCTTGGTTAAGCAAAGAAACATGTCAATCAAGGAGACGTGCAGCCAAACTTTATTTTTCTTCGGCTTCACTATCTTCTTTCTAAGACAATGGCTTTAGAAAATGTTTGTATGACACCGTACATTTTGTGGCTAAACCACAGCAATTGATCTGTACTAGTTATTTAGTGTGGGTTTGTGAAGCTGGTGAAAGATGTTATTCCCAAAACTGCTTTATCTACTCTTCTATGTACTGTGGGGCCACCCCTAGACAGCAACCAGGTCATTTCTTATATAAGGAGAACTTATACTCTCACAACGTCCAAGCTGGTTAAGGAGCGATGTGAGGTAGTCCAGAATGAATGCTCACATGCAGATAGCTGTTAATAAAGATTTGCCTGAATGAACCTTATCACTGACAAAAAGTAGGGCTGTTTGTGTTTTCTTTCATGTGATTGTAAAAAACTAGCCGGACTGTAAACATTGTACTGTGAATGGAAGACAGAGTCTTGTCCTGCCTTCTACACTGGATGCCCCAAAATATTGGCCATTGTCCCCAGAGGCTAATTCATCATCAGCCAATAGTTGATGGGCTCCAAGTTTGCGCATCACAAGACACTTCACGGCATTCATCATTTAGTTTTCACCAGAGATAGTTCTTGTGTAAGTGTGAAATGTTATTAACGCCGCCATGACTCATTAGCCTGATTTACATTTGACTGTCAAACATGATGAACCTCCTGGTCTTCCTTTAAAAAACGTTTAACTTCCTTCACTTTCCTCAGACTTGAGGCTTATGTCCCACACGAGTACCATCGAGGAACTTGTACCGTTGTAATCAGTTGTAATCCTTAACTGACCGATCAGCATGCATTAGCAGAATGCCAACCTGATGTGTTACCCTCCCTATATGAAAAAAAATTATTTAGCCTTTTTGTCTAGAGGAAGGTATAAATTCACTGAATTCATAGAGCACTACCTTGTGACAACCCTCTAGATAAATTATAATTGTAGTGCCCCCCCATCCCTCAGTCCTACTCTATGTATAAAATAATCCATCTTCAGAGAAGTCACATGCTTCCTTTTCCTAAACCTGCACTGTAAATACTGTGTGTCACACAAGTGCAAGTAAAGTGTGAAGACTGCTTGCTTCTTCCATAACAAACAGTGTAAAAATATGTCAATATGAGCCAAAATGAGACATCTCTTTAAAATTCAAACCCTCTTCCAAAAAGATTAATGGATTATTTTTAACACCGAAAAACAGTGTAATGTGTTTTTCTTGGATATTAATTTTCTGTCATGGATAGTTTGATTGCAACATAAATTTACCCCGTAAGAAAAAACAACACAAGATTCATAAATCATAAGCAGATTAAAGTGAAAACATTGGATTGGAATGTGACTTCTCCATAATCTCCTGGTTTCATCCTCTTCATCTCTACTTCTGAGCTCTTTTTTAAATTTGAAAGGCTCAGGCGTATACACATATGCATTGACACATAGAGAGTATAGACATATGCTGTGCAGATTGTAGTATGTAGTGTAATATCATGGACATGAATGCTTGTGCCCATACAAGCACGCACAGAGTTTAAATACAGATAACAGCAAACATTCCCCTGGCCTGTTTGACGTTTGACCTTTGTGAGCTTGATCTATTCGTCTTCCTCAGCTGCAACAACAATCCAACAACACTCCTCACTGAGTCTGTGTATGAGAATGATAGTGTTCTGTGTGTGTGTACGTGCATTTATCCACATGCTGATTAAAAAGCTGTTGGGATTTAGGAATGTTTTGATAATTTTTCAACCTTTTGTGGTTACAAAGAACGAGACGATCTTATTCAATGAGCTTATAACTAAATGCAAGCAGTGATCAGCTTGGGGTGATTAATTGCCCAGATTTTTTAATGCGACCTTGACTTGAACACTTTCATGGCTGACAAGACCTTGGTTTTATCAAGAACTGACCAGATGGGCAATAAAATAAACAATATCAGGACACTGGAGCTCTGGTCTGATGTGTTGTTTTATTTGTGAAATATTTGACATCCCCTTGAAGCTGCTGAGAACAAGCTGTTTCTGCAAAGCTCTGCTGCAATTTTGCACAACAAAATATTTTTATCCCTGAGAGCAAGCCAGCTAGGGCACTGGCCACTTAAAGACATCACCAGGGAAGATAAATAAACTTAACATTTGCTGAATTCTTGTCTTTTACCAATTATTAATAAACATTCTATCTTGATCATGGACAGTGTTTGTCACAGTCAGAAGCTTCTCCTGTGTGTTGTGTTGCATGTTCGGCTAACCTCCAGGAAGTTGCATGCTCCTATTATTTAATAAAAATCCAATTAAAATATTTTTCAAGGACATGGTGCTGTATAGACGAGGATAATCCATCACTTTAGGTGAACAATGTGGAAAAAGTATCCTTGCAGTATCTCTGCTGCCTATCCTTTAAGGGTTGCTTGAGGGAGCCTAGCCAATCACAGCTGACATTGGGTAAGAGGCAGGTTACACTCTGGACTGGTCACCAGTACATTACAGGGCCAACATACAGAGACAAGCAGCTATTCACACCTAGTCTCCAATTAACCAAACGCTCATCTGCATGTCTTTGGACTGTGGGAGGAAGTACGCGGAGAAAACTCACAAACACAGGACGAAAATTCAAACTCCACACAGAAAGGCTGGGATTCAAACTGAGAACCCTCACGTTGTAAGGAAGCAGTTCTAACTGACTGACTGACTGGACCACCTTATCAGACCATATGAAGAAAACATACATACTATAAAGTGTGCTAAATAAAACAATTACATACAGTTGCTGGCAATGAAATTCTTGTGTCACATGCTCAAAAATATTTGAAAAACCACACAAGCAAAAAGCATTTTTATTCAAAATTGAATATACAAACTGAAATAAAATAAAATAAAAATAAAAATAAAAATAAATTATTTAAATAAAATATACACCTAAAATATAAATTATAAACTAAAATAAAGTATCTTGCTGAGTAGAATGAATGAATGAATGTAAGTAATACTGATGCGGTTGTGCAAATATTGCAAGGTGCAAAGTTTACAGGAAATATATGTATGTATAATGTGTAACGTGTAGTAACATGTGTAATGTTGCCAGACTCAGATTAACAAATTGAGCCTTTTATTGGTGAAAAAAAATCACTTTTGTTGGACTGTCACAGTTGCCCCATAAGATAACATTGTAGCTGCTGCTGCCGTGTCGTTGCTGCCAGTGGAGTCAGTCTACTGGACCAATTGCAGAGGTTTTCCTAAGTACCCTTCATTTACACACATCGGTTATAAACATGGGGTCAAGATTTTAAAACACATGAATTCCCCAATAATTCAGTTTACTTCAGCTGCTGCTTTGCACAGTTTGTACCACCACAAAAGATGATGCTTGTTTTGAGTGACATTAGTAACCTTTTGGTCTTAATTCATTTAATCCTCACTCTCAAGACCCCAACCATCTTTTTGTCTCGGGATATTTGACTTCTTAACTCCTTTCATGATGACCTTGTGTACTTCTCTTTACCTTATCTTTATCTTTTTTTAGTTTACTCCAGAGCCTTCCTTCCCCCGTTTCCACTGCATCACTCTTTTTCTCTTTCTTTCCCCGTTTCTCTACAAGAAAACTGCAGTAACTCTCCTGCTGCCCCCACACCCAACCCCGCTCTCTGTAGCATCGGTCCCCTTGTGACTGATGCTAGAGTTCTGCCTGCAGCACTAGATTGCATTTGTGCAGATGGCTGGGAACACACACACACACACACACACACACACACACACACACACACACACACACACACACACTGGTCTGCATTAATACAGCTGGCTGGATGTAGGTGCCCCAGTTACATATGGAAAATAGGGCAGCGACAGCGGTAGTGATTAAGTTGTGCGAATGTGTGCTTGTGTGTCTTGCGGCTGCTTGTTTTGCACATGGAAGAGAAGGGTGAGCAACAGTGTGCGTGTAAGATGAGTAGTATGGAAGGATCTGATTCGTGGTTTGAGTTGAGGATTATGGTAAGAATCAGGATTATTAGGTTTGGTTGTGCATTATGCAGGTCATACAGTCAGCAGATTACCTGCAGCTGTGTGGAGCACAGCCAAACTCACTTCCAACTGAATAAATAAAAACAACTTTGGTAGCGTTTTACAATTAATGAAGAATGAGCAGATGCATGGTCAATTTATTCTGTTTCCATTTTCTGGTTTGGTAACATACAACAATAGCTTGTGGTTGGTTATTGAATTTGAAAACAAAGGGCAAGCTCAAATTCTCTTCAATGATGCTTTACTCTTACTGATGTGGCTGTGTATGTTAGGTTTAAAGTTAAGTCGTGCAGTTGTGTTGCACAGTGTGTAGTAATACATCCTGTCATTAAAAATAAAGTATCAAATATATTGTCCTTGAAATGTCATTGTGAAGGTAATAGGCTCCAGCTAATCTACAGGTGATTAATGCAGCACCGAATCTCTGTAATCTACTGTGATCTAAAGTATGCATCAGTTGGGTCATCCCTGATCTTTCAGCTGCATGTAATGTCATTACATAGACTGTGCGCTAATACTCTGGGTTACCAAGAATACGTGTGATACCCTGCTGCACCTACAACATCAGATTAACTAGTTGACTGATGCCAACCAGGCAGGTGACGGGAGGATTAGAGAAACTAAAATAAAATAATCTAAAAATGGTAATTTCAAAAGCAAACACACAGTTGCTTTATACATTATAACCAGTGATAGTGGAATGTTTGCCTTCTCTAATCGAGACTGGAGGAGACTTCGCTCCCTTTCCGGTACTAATGCCTTATATGGTTTATTACCAAATGTAATGAACCTGGGTGTTTAGTGATACCAGAGTTATCAACTGTTCATGTAATTTTCCCCAAATTCTGACAAGAAATGCTATTGAACCTCATGTTTCTGACACATCACTGTGTTTACCCACAATGCAATGCTGTTATTTAGGCAGACAGCCACACAAGGCCCCAGTAATCAGAACAAGCCAACAAGTGTAAACGTGTTAATATATCTGATTAGGTTGTGTAAGTACTACATATCTACCCTGTGTGTGTCGGTGTGCGTGTAAGCTTTGATTGTGTCAAATGTGGCATGACTTTCTAATCACACGTAGGGCTGCACACAGCATGTTCAGAGCAGGGGAAATAAACAAAGCGATGACTGATGACGTTAAAAAAACAGCAAGCTGATGTTTAAAGGAACTCCTTTACAAACGCTGGTACGGGGAAAACAGATGGACAGAATGTAAGTCAAACTAAGCAGGAACTAAATTCTCTCCTTTCTCAATACAAACTTGTGGATGATTATTTGGCCCAATTTGGCGTTTTGTAAAAAAAAGAGTCACAAAATTTGGAATTTCTGCATCTCAAAAATCATTCAGTGGAAATAAAATGCATTTTGCATATTTAGCATTTGTATGTTAACTAATGAGCTTAGCCATCCCTACCATTATCAACTACAATACAGTGGCCAACGCTAATGAGCTTGTGAGCATCCTGTATGTCAGACACACTTTTCAATAAGGAATATTATAGAGGTAATAATGAACCCAGATGATATTTGACAGGTTTAGAGTGTTCTAGGATCACTGGCCAATCACAAACAAGTTTCAACCCTAAAGCCTCAAGTTCTATATTGTATCGAGACTATCTCTCCACTATGCATATTACATATGCAGGAGTTGGAGTCTTTTCACTCAGAGAACCAAGGTCACAATATAACCAAACGTTTCATCCCCTCTTTTTTATAAGAAGCTTAAAAACATTGAATGAGCCAGTGAAAGTCTAAATGTGAGACAAGAGACAAAATGTTCTCATGTCTCACCTCAGACTAAACTCTCAGTGTGATGCCCAAAGCATTCCTGTCTCCATCAGACATGTGGAAAAAACAACAGCAGTAAACTTGAGGGGACTTAAAATGTCCTCTGTCTCTCTGAGGAAAGCCTGTGACTCCAGTCTGACCCCGGTGCTCCTGCAGCGCTGCGGAAAACAGAAGATTTAAGACGGTAAGGAGGCAAAATAATTCACTCCAGCTGGAGGCAATGACTGTGTGTGTGTGTGTGTGTGTGTTTACAAGATCCTTTCTTTCATTCACAGTAGATGCACATGTACACGCTGACCTATACACACTTGACTGACTGACTCTGACATGCTGGCTGTACTTGGTTTTGTACCTCACCTCCAAACAAAGGACCTGCATGAAGGCCATCTGGGCAGCAGGTTTCCATTTCATCAATACCCACAATTCCCCTCTATTGCACTCAAATGCTTCAATCTGCGGCGTGAAAATAAAAGGGTGGGAACAAAAAAAAGATCAAACAAACAAACAATAAACCTGATAGAAAAAGAGAGAGGGTTATCTGACGTGACGGTGAGCAGCAGGTGTGCACATCAGCTTGTCACAGCAGGTTCATGTCAATGTGTCTATTTGGCTTCATTATTCAGACAGACTTCTGGTCAGCCTGTTTAAAATGCTGCCTGCAGTTCAATTAAAATAGTTTTTAAACTTTTGTGTTTTTTTAGTGTCTCCATTCTCATTTCTTTAATTGTGATAATGCCTCCATGCCAGAGACAGTCCCAGTGGCCGGAGGGATGATGTTTTCAGGTTGTTCTTCTGTTCGTCCCATTCTTGTGACTCAAGAATTAATAAAGTTTTATATTATCTTATCTTATTTAACACTTGGATAAGAACTACTTATAAGAACAGAAAACATCATAGAAAACAACATAACATTGAGCAAAATGTATTTAAAATGTATTTTAACTTTATTTGGTCCATGTCCCATCAACTAACGTGGAGGAGGCAGGACTTCTGGCCAAATACTGGAGCCAGGCACCAGGTGGCGTTACTTTTTGGAATATGTCATGTCGTCCATCTTTATATACAGACAATTGTATGTTTATATCAGAAAATTTGAACAACCAATAAGTTCCTTGTTTCCTTGCTGACAGAGGTTACACTTTTATTTTTAATTTGAATTGATTGTCTGATTTGAATTCAAATTGAAATAAAAATTCTAATTCATGGCAGTGGGAAAACGCATTGATCTTGGATCCAGTCCATGTGTTTACGTGCTCATCTCAGGAAGTAGAGGTGTAGTATCACAAACTCGACCTCTTAACTTCCAATTATAGGCAGTTATTTCTTTCTGTGTGAAGGTGAGAAGGCTCATGATTATAGGTTGTGATAATAGTAATGTGATGCAGAAAGAAAAGTGCAGACTGACAGTGCATTTACAAGCAAAGAGAAAAAGAGGGGAGGGAGGGAAGGAGGGAAGGAGGGAGGGGGAGGGGGAGAGAGAGAGAGAGAGAGAGGATGGTCAAGTAGATGAAAATGAATGCAAGATAAGATTGAAGTTAAAAACAGAAGTGATGGTAAGAGAGAAAGAAACAGACTTAAGCGTCTGTCTCTCTCTCACACACACACACACATTTATATGATCTGAAACACCACTGCACGCTGATATTGAATTATTGTCCAGCTCTATGCACATGAACACGTGAAAGCCCACTGATTGAGAGAAGGACTGAAATAAAAATCAAACATTTAATAAAACTAGGGCTACGTTGTAGCACTAACGGGCCCGAGCACACGCATGTCTCCGCGTTGCATGCGTTTTGCGCACTGCGGCAAGGATAAACACTTCACTTCCTGCGTCCGTCACGCGATGTCGATCCTTGCTCATTACGGTCCACGCTATCAATTGCACATCACACTGTGAACATTTTATGTAAATCGAATGATAGTTGTAAAACAAAGCTTACTTCCTGTTGCCAGTAGGTGGCACCATCACTATTATTACCTACAGACTAATATATCAGTTCAAGTAGGGGCTCTGATGTAGCGTGAGCAATTTTGTGTCAATTGGACAATGTTACAACAACATAATTATCACACTGATCAGTAGGTGGCGCTATGACCCTGCACTAATATTAATATATGGAGCGTCCGTCTGTCCGTCTGGAAAAAACAAAATACGGACAGACAGACGGACGGTCTGTCTGTCTGTATTTATTTTTTTTTTGGGACGGACAGACGGACGGATTTTATTTAATTTTTTTAATTGCAATTTAATTTAATTTAAGTTTTATGGACGAAAAAAAAAAAAAGTCTGTCCGTCCCAAAAAAATAATAAAATACGGACAGAAGGACAAAATCTAACTAAACTAAAAAGTACAAAAGTAACGAAAAAGTACAAAAGTAACTAAAAGTACAAAAGTAACTAAAAGTACAAAAGTAACTAAAATGTAACTAAAAGTACAAAAGTAACTAAAAGTACAAAAGTAACTAAAAAGTAACTTTTAGTTACTTTTGTACTTTTAGTTACTTTTTAGTTACTTTTGTACTTTTAGTTACTTTTGTACTTTTAGTTACTTTTTAGTTACTCTCGTACTTTTAGTTACTTTTGTACTTTTAGTTACTTTTGTACTTTTAGTTACTTTTTAGTTACTCTCGTACTTTTAGTTACTTTTGTACTTTTAGTTACTTTTAGTTACTTTTTTACTTTTAGTTACTTTTCTACTTTTAGTTACTTTTTCGTTACTTTTTTACTTTTAGTTACTTTTCTACTTTTAGTTACTTTTCTACTTTTAGTTACTTTTTAGTTACTTTCGTACTTTTAGTTACTTTTTAGTTACTTTTGTACTTTTAGTTACTTTTTAGTTACTTTTGTACTTTTAGTTACTTTCGTACTTTTAGTTACTTTTGTACTTTTAGTTACTTTTGTACTTTTACTTACTTTTTAGTTACTTTTGTACTTTTAGTTACTTTTGTACTTTTAGTTACTTTTGTACTTTTAGTTACTTTTTCGTTACTTTCGTTACTTTTAGTTACTTTTGTACTTTTAGTTACTTTCGTACTGTTAGTTACTTTTGTACTTTTAGTTACTTTTGTACTTTTAGTTACTTTTGTACTTTTAGTTACTTTTTAGTTACTTTCGTACTTTTAGTTACTTTTGTACTTTTAGTTACTTTTTAGTTACTTTCGTACTTTTAGTTACTTTTTAGTTACTTTTGTACTTTTAGTTACTTTTGTACTTTTAGTTACTTTTTCGTTACTTTTGTACTTTTAGTTACTTTTGTGCTTTTAGTTACTTTTTAGTTACTTTCGTACTTTTAGTTACTTTTTCGTTACTTTTGTACTTTTAGTTACTTTTGTACTTTTAGTTACTTTTGTACTTTTAGTTACTTTTTAGTTACTTTCGTACTTTTAGTTACTTTTGAGTTACTTTTGTACTTTTAGTTACTTTTGTACTTTTAGTTACTTTTGTACTTTTAGTTACTTTCGTACTTTTAGTTACTTTTGTACTTTTAGTTACTTTTTAGTTACTTTCGTACTTTTAGTTACTTTTGTACTTTACGTCACGCTGCGTCACGTCACGTTACGTAACTTTACGTTACGTTACTGTACGTTGCGTCGCGTTACGTAACTTTACGTCACGTTACATCACGTAACTTTACGTCACGTCACTTTATGTCACGTCACTTTATGTAACTTTACGTTACGTCACGTAACTTTACTTTACTGTACGTCGCGTTATGTTACGTAACTTTACGTCACGTCACGTCATGGCACGTTACGTCACACTACTGTACGTTACGTTACGTTGCGTCACGTCGCGTCACGGCACATTACGTCACGTTACGTAACTTTACTTTACGTCACGTCGGGTTACGTTACGTAACTTTACGTCACGTCACTTTACGCCACGTAACGTAACGTTGCGTCACTTTACATCGCGTCACATCACTTTTCGTTACTTTGTTACTTGTAGTTACATTGGTACTTATTAAAATAACGTGTTACTTTACGTTACGTTACTTCACGTTACTTTACGTTACTTCATGCTATTTTACGTTACGTAACTTTACGTCACGTCGCGTCACGTTAAGTCACGCTACTGTACGTTACGTTGCGTCGCGTTATGTAACTTTACGTCGCGTCGCGTCGCGTCACGGCACGTTACGTCACGTTGCATCGCGTCGCGTTATGTAACTTTACGTCACGTCGCGTCACGCTACTGTACGTTACGTTGCGTCACATTACGTAACTGTACGTCACGTCGCGTCACGGCACGTTACTGTACGTTACGTTGCGCCGCGTAACGTTACGTAACTTTACTTTACTGTACATTACCGTGCGTCGCGTCACGTTACGTAACTTTACGCCACGTCACGTCACGTCACTTTACGTCACGTCACGTCGCTTTACGTAACTTTACGTTACGTCACGTAACTTTACTTTACTTTACTTTACGTCACGTCACTGTACGTCACGTAACCCGACGTGACGTGACGTAAAGTTACGTAACTTTACTTTACTGTACGTTACTGTACGTCGCGTTACGTTGCGTTACGTAACTTTACGTCACGTCGCGTTACGTAACTTTACGTCACGCTACGTAACTTTACGTTACTTTACTTTACGCCACGTAACGTAACGTCGCGTCACGTCACTTTACGTCGCGTCGCGTCACGTCGCTATTATCTAATAGCAACAAGTAAAGTAAATTTTTGTGTTTATATTACTTTGGTGAACTTTTTCAATGTTCTGATGTAGTTGTTGGGATGAGACAGAAGATATGATACATAAACATGTATTTATGATATATAGAGTGCTGTACCTGGACTGGCTGTAGACATCGGGGCAGTAGAAGAGAGCCGTCATGACATACTGCCGAGGACAGATGCTGCAAAGCACCAAACTGATCCCATACAGAGAGGTCAGCACGAACACCAAGAGGGTCAGCAGGAAACTGCGGTGGTTTGCCTGTCCGACACAGCTGTTTATCCTGCAACACCTCAACACAACACAGACCCACAAGACAAAGATCTGTGAGACCCAAGCTGACCTGGATATGTTGGCTCCATATACCTGCTGTATTTAAAATAACTCAGTAGATGTAGTATTTGAAGTTTACATTTGAAAGACTATTGAATATTTCCTGGTCAGACTATCATGTGGGTTATTCTAGTTTGGTGGTAATAGATTCAGTATACTCACAGTATATCATGGTTGGTTCTGGAGTTTCTATCTATATAGTAAATGTGAATAATAAACAGGAAGATTAACATCATATATACATTTTATTCTTTTGTCTTTGAGGTTGTAAGTCTATTGCAGACAATGAAACAATT